>NW_028186468.1:561323-782624 GCF_003343005.1 Rhea americana | reverse complement strand
GAAGAATTGGGACCTGTCTTCCCTCAGAAAATTTGCAGTAGCTCATTATGTCCTCCAAAATATTTCTCAGAGAGTTGAATTTGAAAACTAAATGTTTCAAGTCCCAAACTATTTTACTGGGGTTTGCTTTTTCCTAATCTTAGAAAACAAAATGATACTGAATCCCTACTGAGTCCGGCTGTGATACAGAGATATATTCTGTGTTTCTGGGGTGACAACTAGCAGGAACTTGTCTGGTCTGGCGTCAGCATGGGCCAAAAGAGGACCAGCTCGGCCCTCTGAACTTCATTAAYCTCATTGCTAGAGCACCGAGCATGCTGAACTTAGAATACTTTTATTCACTGTTATCAATATCAATAATAATAAAAATCAGTAAGAAATTATTTGTAGCCTGTACAAGTAGCAAATATCATGTACTGCATAGAGCCATGTGGTTTTACGGGTGATTGGAGTTAGAAAGACTGTACCAGAAGCATGCATGTAATGTTTGGATGGGAATTCAAAATAGAACATAGAAATTATACATAGATAGTGAAAAGATTAAGAAAATATTTTATGTGAAATAGAGGCACAGCATCTTCACATAAATTGTCTCAGGGCTGTACAGCTGATTTTCTTGCTAATTCAAGTAGCTGAAAAATATAAATTGTTTCATCAGACTTTTTAAGAGTACGTACTTGAAGAATCCTGGAGTCTTTAAGCKGTAATTTTAAATGATTTTAAACTGAGTCTCACTTTTACTAGAAATGCACTTTTAACTTCAGTCTTTCAACTCTTTCAATAACGGTCTGAGCATYGAACAACCACCCAATATATTTATCAGAGCTTTCGTTTTCCCTTTAAGATGGCACCAAATGTGCCAGAGGATGTCTTCTGTCCTGTGTGGCCTTTCTATGAATGCAAACTTCTGTTATATTGAGCATAGGCTGAAATCCATGACGACAATAAAATTTATTTCCCAGTGAAGCCCTCTCCTTGTTAATCACAGAGGATGCGGCCTGAAGATTTTTAAAAATACTTCCAAAATTCCATGAGTTTTGGTGCTTTAGCAGTTTTAAAACATCTGAGCTAAAAAAAAAAAGTATCTTCATAAAAAATTTTTTCCACCAATATTGATGGATCATAATGTTGCTTTAGCTTTAGAATAGTGACAGAGCCTCATCATTTTTAATATCTCTTCCAAATTAATGTTTTTCAGATTACAGATCTCTTTGCCACTCTGTATCTGAGRCATGATTAAAATATCATGGTTTTGATGAGACGGTGGGAAACCATATAGTGTCTTGTACGTGTGTCTAATATTAAAAATTACAAAGTTATCTGTCAGTATTTAGGATATGCATGTGGAATTTCCACASGCACACAGATGTCAAAGAGCCTTTTCTCCTTTGGGGAGCTATCCATACTTTTGGAAAATACATACTCCAGAAGTAACTTAAAGTCATTTCTTTGGTGGGATAGGGGGTGGTGGGATCTGGAAATGAGGATGTGGGTCCTAGTTGCACTRTTTTTGTTGTTTTGGGTGCCCACGGGATGTTATCTGAGAATTGTGTGTTAGGCACAATTTCAATTTTATATCAGATCTCCATTAAAACAGCTTATTTCATATACAACCGTCCTTTTGCCCTGCTTTGAAGAGAGAGTGGGGACTCCGCCGTGCTGCGCCCTGAGATGGCTGTTGGGTGCCCCGTGGGAGCCTCGCGCTCTCCGGCGCTCCTTCTTTGCGGGGGAGCATCTCCACTTCCCCCAGAGCTGCCAGGGGGACAGCTGCTTCCCAGGAACTTCCCTTYCTCAGCATCCTGGCTGCTGTTTTCCCCACCAGCCCTGCACTGTCCTCCACTTATTTTTTTCCGAGTGTTGTTTCTCTTAACTTCTGTTGCTTGCTGTTCCCTCTCTCAGAATATGTAAAGTCCACATAATCACAGAGGAAGAACTTTTCTGTATTGCCTTTCCAAGGCTAGAAGCTACTAAAACAAAGTCCCATCAGGACATCTCAGCTTAAGCAGCACACTGCTCTGTGATGTTACAGAGCCGCTCTTTTATAAAACAGAAACGTACTGAGTGTAGTAACTTTGGGCATCCTCCAGCTGGGTGTTTTTTTTTTTTTTTTAACCACAACTCTGTCATTAAATGCTAGATATGTTTGATGTACTGGGTTTGGGGTTGTCTCCCCACATTTACTATTGACGTTTGTCATTTTCTTAGGTAACTAAGGCCACAAAATGAAAGCGATGCTGCTGTTGCAACAAAGAAGTTTGCAGGTCAGCAGGACACAAGCGGTGCAGAGGCAAAGGTGGAAGCTGTTCGGGATGTTACAATTTCTCAGGCAGCCTGTACAGCCACAGCGTCCCTCTGAAGTTTAATATTGCCTTCAGAGAATGGAGAGTTGGAGGCAGGGATTAGAGGTTTTTGTATACCAGCTTGACTCTGTGAGAATGGAGGAAYTGATACTTCTTTCAGCTGTGCTGATAGTGCCAGAGCTAATCTCTTTGTTGTATCCATAGGAGAACTGGTTAAAGGTAGGCTCCTCTTAGATAGCCTACTTCATAACAAAAGTTATGCAGGACAAACAAAAATATTAGGACAGTTAGTAAAAGAGCTGGAACTAGCCTTCCTGGACCTTGAAGCTGTAATCCCTTGCTGCTTCCTCTTGGCCAGAGACTACTACGTGGAAGGGTCTTTTTCTCTTTCTTGCTCCCTGCCGCTCTATAAAAATATGCTCCAACTATATAGGCTCTTGTCACTATTAATATTTGTGTGTTCAAGGAAATTGCTCACTAGAACCGTGGAGAAAGATGCAAACTTCTTAGGCACAAAAATTGTGGTGATTATAGAATGAAGCAGATCTAACTTAATTCCTAAGGGCAATCTAAGAAGGAAGGAAGGGGTACAAAGAGGTTGGGATAAAGATGCTGTCCCTATTCCGTCCTTCTTTCTCAGCAAAGAGTCAGTCTGCACTGAGCTCATGATYGATCTCTTGCAAGCTCATTCACACAGTCCTATTTGCAGAGGTTCCCAGGTTTTTATCTTTCACATTTTGTTCACCTCTTGTTTCCTGTTCATTTATAAGACCAGTCTCCTCTAAGTGCAAGCTACAGCTGCGTTTCTAGTGTGCTACTGGCTAGGTGTAGGATGTGGCCAGAATATCTAGGAGCAATCCCGCATTATTCRATTCATATTTCATGTTTATTGAATGAAACATTTCTCTGTACTAATCAGAAATACTTGATTCCAGGGTTTCCTGGAGTCTGTTGAACAGAAAGGAAGGATCAGATTCCCAATCTGTGTGACTCGGAGGTCAAGTGCTGCTATAAAGTAGTTGGTGATTCTGCGTTATTTAGAGAAAAGGAGTAAAAAAAAAAAATCCCTGTGTCTCTGGCAAAAGTCACATGTTGAGTTTGTCTGGAAAGCGTCTTATCTCTTTGGACTTTAGAACAGGGGAGGAAACAGGAAAAGATCAAAGGAGAACTGAACCATCCCCAGCCCTTTGAAGTTCTCAGTGCGCACTAAGAGAAGGGCAGGCTGACCCAGAGCAGTGTTCAGGCGCAGTAAATGTGCATCACACCAGCAGTCAGACGTAGGATATTGCAGTTTACTTTAGATCAGCTGCCAGTGTCTGAAATCAGGTCATTTTGAATAAACCACTGATGGGCTATTATACTTCACTTTGGCTAGCTATGGCCTTTAGTGTTGGTATCTGCTGTTTGCAAAAGAGCAAAAATGACATGGCTGTGCACACAGCCTGTAGAGCTGCTGTTGCTGTGCATAGAAATGTCACATAGAAGTCTAGACTGCATATGCCCATATTGCAAGTGAACCGTCAGAGTAATCATTTCYTGGATTTTTTTCCCCCCATACCTTTGCTGAAGTTATACACACAATTGCTAGAACAGTTTTGTACACTCATTTTATGTATATAAATAGATCATGAGTTTCCTTTCGTTTGACAGTATTCTGGATTTTGATTCCCGAGAATCTGTTCTTCTTTCAGAATCAATCCTAATAACATCCTGTTTATGATACTCATGTAATTTCATTTTAGAGTTTGTGAGTGGGTGTGAGTGGGAGCCAACGCATCCAACTCATATTTTAGAAATTCCTACTTGGGCTGCTTTGGGTTGCTGCAGCATACTGCCTTAGTGTAGCTACTCTTTGCAACTGTGTAATGAGGCTGGTAGTGCTTGAATTTTTTATTTGCTTCTATTTTATAAATTCCAGCTCCTACAGTTAGCTAATTACATGAGATCCATTTTCAGTTAATAAATAAATAGATGACTGAATAGAGAACTTTACCTCATGCAAGAAGATAAAAACTTAAAATGCTACACAAATCTTACCTAAAGGTGCAAAACCAGAAGGCATGTGGGAACCAAAATATATTTAAAGATCTTATAAAGAAAAAACAGTCCATGATTTTCTTAGCATCCTAACTTATACTTTGTGAGTAAATGAAGTTGGCAAGACAATTGACTGCTCAGAAAACCTACCCTCTAATTATTTCCATTTTCACCTCCGAGTCTGCTGCAAAGAAAAACACGTGTCTGTTACATTTCCTTTCAGTCAGCTTCTAAGTATYTTCTAATGAAAAATACTTACAGGAATGCTATTTTTGTGCTCAGAACGTGACACTGCAGACTGCTTCTTTTTATTAGAACTGAATGATTTTTTTTCCTCACAATTATTATGTTTTAGAAAATCTGCAGTCCCATTAGTCCGTTAGTGATCGGTCCTTGGCTTCTCTCCGTCCTTTTTCCCCTTGCACTCCCTGCCTCCCCCCAGCAATAGACGGCCCCTAGGGCTCTTATGAAGAAGAGTAGCTGTAGTGAGTATTGACAATACTGAGGAGGCCAATACTGACTTTCCTACCAAAGTGTGAATGGAGGGAGAGAGGTGGAAAGCAAACCCCACCTTACTTCCATCCATCACTGGTGGCAGTACTAACTCTTCCCAGCAAAATGCTGTAGGATCACTGGTGCTCTGGTGGAAAGCTGATGAAGGCCATTCACTCCCAAAGGATGGGGGAGAAAAGGTCCCAGAGTCTCCTCATATTTTCTGTGCGTGCCGTGGGGGAGAGGTCCTCTGAGGACAGGGATTTTCCTTCTTCCACTGGGACATAGGGACCACTGGGGGACAAGAGTTCAGTTCAAAAAGAGACAGAGATTCTACTCAGACATGTCTATAGCCATGATGCTGTTGCAGTATTTGATGAGATCACAGGACTTTTATTTGCTATCCAGGTAATGAAAGTTTCAAATAAGAAACATCATTGCACTCTTACTTCTCAATACTGGCATTTCATTAAAAGTTTTGATTTGTTCATAGAGGAACAACTCTTTGATGTGGAAAGAATGCAAGACTGTCTGTCATATACTTTACCTACAAAAGTGTATATGATACCGCAAACAATTATTTTCTTATTCTACTGTTTTCTTATATACATGCTGAACTAAATAAATTACTGCCAACTTCAAGCAYTCAAAAATCATGACTCAGGTCTTTCAAAATACCATGAACTTCAAAGGATATATTTCCTGGTTTGCCTTCTGGTTTGGAGCCACAGGAGTTCACGTTTTTAAGCTTTTCTCCGAAAGCAAAGGAATGATTTATTTCTTGCTTTTGTTCTTAAATGAATATATTCCTATACTTAAAAAACCCCACCAAATAGCATGAGACTTGTTAAAATCTTGAGGATTTGMAGTATTTTAAGGTACTGCAGTTTCCTGTCTTTGATTTTTCAATACCCAAACTTTTTTTCCACTGTAGTATCCTATCCACTGCAGGATATGATATTTTATCCGCTATATTATATGTATTATAATGTAATGTTGAATTGAAATGGAGGAGTGTTTCAAAACACGGCTTTTATTTTGTTATCTTTCAGTTAATTCAACCTGCCTTCTGTGTTGTTGCCTGCAGCAGGGACAGTATGCTGGTGCCTCATTCAGAGCTGACACTGTAAATGCTATTTTCTACCATYTAGGGGAAACTATTCTGTGCTCTGATCCCAACCAAACGATTGTTTCAAAATTAGCCTCAGGCTTCCTCCTTGCCATCTCCCTTGGCTTTGGCAAGAGCCTAACACTGACTGCTGCTTTGTCCTTAAATCTTGAGTTCTGAGTGTCAAGGGAAGGGGTCAAGGGATCTTTGCTAACCTTCAGGATCACAGAGAGAAAATACGAYCAAAGACCCCCAACTTGAAAAATATAACTGAGGTACAGGGCAAAGGCACAGAATACGTAAGGCAACTGAAAGAAACCGTTTTAAAAATACCATAATTTCAAGTCTACTCCTTAATTGTTGCAACTTGTGAGAGTCATTCTGAAAACTGTGGGAATGTTTTATCAACTTCCATTTTGAAGAGGACATTATTTATTGTTTAGAACTTCTTTTCCCTGAATCCCAGGAGATGCACTACTGTGTTTGTCACCAATGTTCAAACCATTACAAATCATTGTGATGTTATGTTAGTTATAGATACTTTTTTTTTGGATAGGATGAAGCCCTATCTCAGTTTTAATTTTGAATATGACACGAAGTGAAGCTACATTTCCTTAATCRTTTTTGAAAAGGTTGCACAAAATTGCTTTACCCCTAGTAAAAAGCTAGGTGTTTTGCTGTTAGATAAATGGAGTTTCTGTCACCAAAATCTRCTTCCTGACAATCCTTCCTTTAATCAGACTCATAAACGAGATTTGTTGTTACTTAGAATTTTATATTTCACATTGCAAGGATTTATTACAACATTTTCTTTGATTTCAAGCCCCAGAAAGGCACACTGCAGACTTTGAGTTTGAGAGCCTGGATTTGTCAGAATCCTTTTCTAGTTGTAACAGCAGTGAATGACACGATTTCAGGGTTTTGATGCATATCCACCATACTTATACAAGTATGTGTATATGTGTRTGTGTGGTGTATTAAATCTGTATATATCAAAAACTAGAGGTAAAAGCATATGCAAGAACTGAACTTTATTAGTCATTCAGTGGACATGGCACGAGCTTTGAGTTTGAAACAGACAAAGTGAGGTTTTTTGCAAGCTCTTCACAGAGCTCTAGCAATGACACTAAAAGGATGATGATAAGGACAACAAAATTACTGCAAAACAACTAGAGTACTGACAGGTCCCATGTACTAGATCATTTGACATTGACATTTTCTCTTTTCTTTGGTAGAACTGTGATCTTGTGCTCTGACAGCACACAGAAAAAGAAATTAGCAGTATGTGTTCCACTGCCAGATGTGCTGCTTATTTGTTATGAAACGTCGAAAGAGTCAATACTTCCCTGTCCCAGTTTATCAGGATTAGAGGGAGAGGTTATGAAATAGATTCTCATGAAAATATCTTGTAGTCTTCTCCAAATTGAATGTCTGAAGTCTTCTCATTTGAGTTACTGCAGACCTGTTGTGTGCCTGGGTTTAAAACATGATACTGCTGATTATTTGAGGTTTATTCACATTGCARCACCTCAAGATCCATCAAAAACCTTACTTTGGTCCTGCAAAAGCAAAGACCTCCAGCATTCTTAGGGGAAAGAATAATGTGTATAGACCTTTCACAGAAGGTTCTCTATKGAGAGTGGCGCATAAACTGAGACAGAGGAGAGGCCACTATGTTGAGCTACAACAGAGAAATACGCCTCCCATCTCTGGCCTCTGAGCACAAGGTGCCTGACTCAGATTCCATGCATCTAGAAGGAAAAGTCTTGAGACACTGGTTTGGCTCCTCCAGAGGCATTGCTTCTGAGACAATGACGTTTTGCATTCTGCAGATATGGGCTCCTCCAGGTCACTGGACAAAGCAGAATAYGCTATTGCTCCACTCGATGTTCTCATCTATGAGGCAACAAGGGTTGAGTTTATGTGATGTGAATTGTCCAGTAGATATCCGTAAGTGAAAAGCTATTGTTACTGGACTCCTACCTAAACAGATAAAAGGGTTACAGATGCTCCAGGAAGACAGCCATGTGCAAAGGGTGAGTCTACYGGGACATGAGGGAGCTATCAATTCCCTGTGAGCATCTCCTGGTGTGCTAACACACTGCTGCACACAGACACACAGACTGCTTGTGGCACCTCAGCACCTCCACATCAAGTCGGGTTTCCCTCTCTTCCCTACCAGTTGAGCCATGTGATGTCCTTTTTCTTTGCRATCTCTCATAGAGAAATTGTATATAATATCTGGTTTACGAAGAGCATATAAAGCTGAGACAGGAGACATAATTTTGGATCTCCCCCAATTTAAAAATTGCTGTTTAAGGTACAGACAAAAAGCTGGAGGAGTAATCTTGTCAAAAGCAGATTTCTTTCACAAACACTCTATTATTTTTCATGTAAATTTAAGGAAAATTTGTTGCCGGTAAATAGGTTGTATAAAACTTTTATTTTAACCTTAGAAGTTTTAAAATAGCTAAGTATCTTTGAAGTGTTATTTTTAATGTGTGCAGCCTAGATCCAACTGTCTACACAGAAATTATCCCAAAAAAATCATAAGACCATTTGATGTCATAACTAGTTGCAAGCAAGAATACATCTGAGAATTCAGGCATTTATTTTAATTGATGAATTACGACCTGAAAGTCTTGAAATTGCTTTCCTTCCGAAACAGGAAAGACAGGAGTCCTGTCTCTAACAACCATTAAGAAAATGAATTGATGTCTTCAAGGCTATTTAAGCTACAGATTCACCACAAAACTTTTAAAATTTGTTTTCAAATGGAAGTGCTTTTATGTAAACAGTGAATTTGAATTTGTCTGAAATAGAAATTCATCTTSTATTAAAGCTGAGTTGAAACTAAACTTAGTCTGAAAATGGACTAAATCAAAGGAAAAAAAGAATTACAGCTTCAAGGATTTTTCCTTCACAAAAGGAAAGACACTTACCAACAAATTTCATATGCATTAACCAATCTGTAAGAGACCCAGAAGACAGTCCACAAAAGTGTTCAGCCAGGAAACTTCCATCAGCCACTTTCATCAGTAGCTTCAGGTGCCTATTTCTGCTAATTCTCCTGTCGGTTTGCCCATAAAACACCTCACAGCTGACTTTGAGAATAGTTTGCTTTCAAAAATGATTCTAATACTCTACTAGAATTTTGTATTTCACAGTTACTTCCCTTCTTGTTTCTTGTTATAAAACTTAGTGCAATAAATACCAATGAGGTACTACCGGTCCATCAAGCAACAAGCATGAGAAGAATCAGAAAATCTCTTGGAAGAACTCCAAGCAGAGTGTTTGCAAGCATGTTGACAATGAAGAGGGAAAGCAGGGACTTTGCTCTTCTATATTTGGAAATATGACACAATGAGACGTAGCAGAAATGCATATTCTGCAAACTTGATCTTGCTCTGCAAGAGCAAACCATCATATTTGAGGATAGATTAATTTGACTGGAGATAATGTGATGTTGTTCCTACCTCACCTAACATTTAACAGATGGAAAATCTTTTTACATGCCCTTGGATGAACTGAAGGCATGAAAACTGAAAGCTGAAGCATGTAGCCCCAGCAAAGCAAATAGAGAACAGTGGTGTTACAGCATTGTTYGAAACAGATGATAATTTTTAAATAAATATTGTCTCCATTTGGTGAGCCATCTCTTGGTTTCTTAAAGCTCGCCAATAATTATARAATGAAAGAGTAGATATTTGTGCCACACATTGCAAATCAGTAAATAGAATGTTAAATCACAGTGTTTAAATAATGASATAGTATAACTCTAGCAATATAATATTTATATCATCATAATAATTGTAATCTATGTTACAAACTATACCTAATATATGTATACATGTATATGTAAGTGCATATATTCAGGTAGAAAGAAAGAGAAAAAGTATATTCATGTATTGAATGTTAGTACTGGAGATTATAYGCCTGGTTTCTCCACCTTGGTTTACTTCTCTATATATCCAAAGAGGTTTAATTTTCAAAGACGTATTAGGAATGTTAAATATTTCTTCCAAGCCTTCCTTGCCCTCGCTTTCTTTGCGAAATTAACATCATATAGAGTGCTATATTGTATTCAGCTCATATAATTCATTGATTGTTTATGTTGAGAGAACCAAAAAAGTTCTCTTTTGTGATGAAACATCATCATACACATGAGCTTGTTTAGTTCTTCAGAGTTTCAAATACTGAAGCAATTTATTGCTTGAACTACAGTAAGCTGAATGAACATACTCACACATCACCTCACTGTAAACATAACAGCAGTGGTCTGGCAGGCATGGACAATTGCCAGAAAAATTCCTATTTGATGATTAGGATCAAATTGGATGTGATCTTTTGACTGAGGATTGGATTTCATGTATGATACAACCTTATCGTTTTTTCTAGCTCTTTGGGACACCTCAGAACATYTCCCTGTGAGGGGGAGAAATAAGATAGGGGAGGAAGAGAGTGGAATTTTTCCATCAGTTTTTTTCCTATTTTTACACTTTTTTTCCCCCCAGAGTATCTCTCCTCTTTCAAGCTCCCCTTTACAGAATTTACTTTTAAGGGCAGAGCCTTTGTCTTTTTCCAAGTGAGGATTTTTTTTTATTATTATTATTTTTTTTTTTTACTTTTTAATACAAATATATGAATAAAATAATCATTACTAATTTGCTACTATCTGTGAATGCAATACATCTACACATATTTATGCAACTGACACTTTAACAACTTAGCAGAATATGAAAATGAAATAAAATCATTACTTTACACTTCATGAGAGACAACACAGACAAGACTGGTATAGATATATGAAAACAGGGAGGAAGAAAGAATCAGAAGATAGGAAAGTAACTGTAGTATAACAGGCCTTGGAGTGTTCCTTGGTGAAATATTTCTAAAAATGAAACTCATATAAACTTACATAGTTGATCCCTGCAGCAAAAGCTGACCTTTTCTTTGGCCACCAGGTCAGAATATCATTGTACAAGTCTGTTTGTCAACTGCCTTCCACTTCAGCGATTTTGTCTGCTCCTACAGACTGATTTCTGTGCTGACTCATAAGTTGCCCAGCTACATTAGCAAGTAACTAGAAATTAGGATCAATTAATGACCAACTCCTGAAGCTTGAAATAATTAATGCTAGCATCCTATTTTATGGCAGTTGCTTGCCCTGCATAATTTCAGCCCAGGTGATTCCTGCTTAATTATATCACAAGCCATAGAAAATGGTACACTAATGGGGAAAGCTAAGCAGCCTTAATGAACTGTGCTACTAACCCTACAGGTATGAAATGGCTGGCTTTATTGACAGCTAGTAAAGGCAAGATAAAATTCCAACAAAGGCTTTTTATTTTGAATTTATTTCAACATAATTATTATTCTGTTCTCCAGAGGCTGTACAATTTCAAACTTGCCAGCACCACGTGTTCTGAGATGCTTTTTCCTCCTGCATGCCTTGCCATTGAGTTACCTATGTAGCTGCTGAGCTACCAAGAACATCGGGGCAGCAGGCTCATGGCCTCCTGCCCCGAGGCCCGCAGCCCCTCTGAGTGGGGGAACAGATCCTTCTGGCCTTACAGAAAACTGGAGAACTGCAGGAAACTAGTTGCTAAGGAAGATTTTTGTTAGTTGCAGGAATAATTGAATTATTCCCATTTCTTGTTCCAAATCACAACAAAGTCAAATTTCAACAAATTCTCCCTCCTTCTTCTTCTAACTGCATACTTCAAGTTTGCTAAATGTGGAATATTTGTTATGGGAAATAAGTCATTAATCTCTAACTTACGAATATTTCTGTATATTTTCAGGCAATTCAACTCTGTAATTTAAGTAAATTCTATTTAACTGTCCATTTAAAACATGCTGTTGTTTTACTTCAACATTACTGAGACTCCCAGATAGATGCTTTCACCCTATTTTCAGATACACAATCGAAAGATCATCTCTGCCCTAAGCAGAGTACTATTGGTGTTTCTTAATTATTTTCTTCGTGAGGAAACCTATTTACTTCAAATGAAGTAAGCCCAATACAGACCCAAGATGAAAATGAGAGCATTCAGTAAATCAATATTACTATTGATGATCTGCTGACTCACTTAAAATGCTATGTATTCATTTCCAGTGTAATGTAGAAAAATTAATGTTTCTGACAGTCAGCAGTTACATCCAGCTCTGATTTTTATGCATGAACTATCTATGACTGAATACAAACACTGACAGCTTGATAGATGTATTAACTGCAGATAACAGCAATAATTTATCTAATCAGATTTGATATTTTAAATGTCTGCTTCATAGAACTGCTGTTTTGGTCTAGCTGCTGCTTTTAACATTCAGACATTGTTTCACTGTGCACAAAAATTGACTGAAAAATGAAGAAAACAAATGTCTACTTTTAACCAATTTACTGAGAATTACTTCACGYATTTTCTCCTCTGTACAACCAACATTTTAGCCTAACTATTACGAGTGACTTGAAAGRTATTCTGTCCATATGTAGTCGTATGAAGAGCTTTTGGACAATCTCTGCTTTTTTCCCTTAAAGTAATTGAGGAAAGATCACATTATCATAGTAACTTAGCCCATCTTATTTAAAAAAATCTAACTGCAAAAAATAATAGCTTTTGAAACATATAAAATTCAAGGCTGCTATAGAGCAGAATTCATTGAAGATTTATGAACCATCTGGGGCTTCCAGACAAGGTTTGAGTCCCTCTGTTGGTATATGAATTTCTTATATTTTGAGCTTCTTACATTTGCTGCGCTGAGTGCTGCAGAAGAAACACAGCTGGGAGGAACTAACTTCTGCATTTCCAGAATGAGTTTTAAAACAAATTTGTGTATTGGAGTGGCAGCAGTATATCTTTTAAGGGATGTTAAATAGCTGAATCTAGTTCCAAAAGCTGCCTTAGTAACTAATACTTTCTAGGTGAACATGTTAAAAATGGTTGTGTTGGTAGCATTGATAAAGGAAAGCTGAAGCAAGAGAGGCAACTGATGGCTGTGGGAGCCCATGACTACAGAATAGGAAACTTACAGTTAAGAATGAAAAATCAAGCAAACAAGTAAAGATGCATTGCTTTGACTTCAAACTTTCAGGAAGGTTTAGAATATATTTTGAAGAAAAGCAAAAATCTGGGCTGGGTAAAAACTGATAAAATAGGATGGGATAATATAGATTACGTAAACAGAAATGATTGATTTTTCWAAAAAAGGGAAAGCATATGATGCATTATCCCATGGAAAATATGGCAAGTATGGAATAGGTTCATTTGAGAAATAGTTGAGTAAGAAAGAGAGGAAAATGGGCAAAGTGGAGTTAACAGTGGGGATATAAAAATGTTACTGTGCTGCACAGAATTACTGACAAATTTCAGGGACCAGTATCTGATATGCTTCTGGAAACAGAGAATTAATGTTATTGTAAGTGGCCTGATGAAAACCTGTTTTGAAATCCTCYGGATAACACTGCTCTGCCAAGTTCAAGAAGGACATCAGGTCCTCATCTGCAGGYCCTTCAAGTGAGCAGGGTGACAGAGGGAGTGTCTCACACAAATGGGAGCTAAAAGAGCTTGGCTTCTTTACTCCACCAAAATGAAAGTGCAAGAGGTTCTCTAGATACTGGTACATACAAGAGAGGATGGAGAGGTATTTAAATTGAAAAAGCAAATGATAGCATTGGAACAGSAGGTATGGGCTGATTAATAGAGAAACTAAAGAATTACAGAAATGGAGTTCTGAAGCAGGATACTCTCAGCAAATATCAAGATTTGTTTTAAGACAGTTAGAACATTGAGGTATGATATGTTATGATATGATATGATATGTCCAATATGTTGACAGCTGGTATCATGTTTCCTTTCTGAGGCCACTTCAGTTTKTCTAGTCCTATGCTGTATGTTGAAATTTTAGACTAATAGGAGCATATGGCAGTTCGTGGTTCAGTACAGTGATTGAGTGACGGGACTCTGGCCCCAAAGTGTATCCTTTTCTTCCAGCTGTCTCAGCTAATCCAAAAAATATATCACATTTTTCTACAAACTTTGCACCTCCTACCTAAATTAATGGATTCCAAAGCCTAGCTATCTAAACATATGTTTACTCTGAAGTTGAGAGTATTGTGTGGTACAATGAAGCTTACATAGCTAATGCTTATGCTGTGATTTGTTTTGTCAGTAAGTAAGAATTCATTCATCGATGATCTTAGGCTTGATGAAAGGCATRTACGTTAAAAGTTTTTCAGAAAATACAGTTAGTCACATTGCACTACTTACAGTAATCAATGCTTTTCTGCCAGTGTGGAAATCCCCAGGCTTCTTCCTGGTAACACTAAATGTTTCTAATTCTGTCTGGCAGTGCAATAATATTTTTGAGCTTGAGATCTAATTAAAATCTGTATGCGCTTTGATATGAAACAGATCAAAGTCAAATTTGGTATTCTTAGCACCCGGCTTTTCTCCTGTTTCCAGATACACTCTTCTACTGTCTGAAACTATTCTGCAGAAGTCTAGCACACAGTTACCATCTTTGTTTGAAGATTTTCTTTTTTTCTGAGCCAGTGGAAGACTCTGACACTTTGATAGTTAGGCTCAGTGGAATAGATAACACCCATGCACTGGGATTTATGCATAAATAGAATAAGGAACAGAATGATGTATATTCTCAGCTACTGTAAATCAGTAATGAAATACCAGAGTTTGGGTGATTAATAACTGCTGAGAATATTGCTTAATGAGTTTTACATAGGAAAACTGGTACACCCTGGTAAACAACCTTTTCCATTTAGAAGGACTGAACAAAGGATAATATAGATGAAGGTCTGTTTATATAACCTGATACACTCAATCTGAACTACTAGAAGCTAGAAGAACTATTCAGAGACAAATTTTGGTACCATCCARCTATGGGAAACATTGTCCTTTGCCTGAAAACCTATTTCAGCCTCTGGTCCAATTGAAAGTATTGAAGCTTCTATGAATCATGAATTTTCTTGCTTAGCATGACTATCAAATATGATCTGTATCACATTTTTTTAAGCATTAGCAAAAATGTTTTCTGCCTTGTTCAAAATACAGTACAACAGGCARATGAAGAAATTGCCGGCTTTTGCTCTCCATTTCAATGAGGGACATTCTGTATCCTGCCAAGATACACAAAGTAGGGAGGTCTGAATAAAACAAAAAGAGACCAAATTAAAATATTTATTTCCTAGATCACAAATAGTGAGCACAGATAAAGAGATTGTTCAGGTTAAATGTCTGTTTCCCAGCTTTTCCTGTTGGTAAGCTTGGCATCTAGCATTAAGTGATCTTCTTAATGTACAGAGGGTGCAGTACATCTTTGAAYGTAGTTTCAGCTTCAAGAAAAGAAGACCCCAAGACAATAAGAGTGCAAGAGGATCTCATTCCTCAGATCCTTCTTAGGTGATAAGCCTAGTGTCTAATCTGCCTTTTCTTGCCATGAGTGATATTTTGATAGGAGCTGTTGGTGTTGTCCTTTCAGACCTCATAACTTCCAGTGTCTCACACAGAGAGGTGTGTGGATAAATCTGTCTCTCCTTTCAGTGGRTTGGGAGTGTTTTGTATTCTTGGTCTGATCTTACACCCTGTTGTAATTCCATATTGTGTGAGAACTGGGGAAGTGCCAGCCCTTCCATTGYGTCAGTTCCCATCAGCAAGGAAAAGCAGCTTTGTGGAGCAGGCAGAAGCTCTAACTCTTTCTAATGGTTGCAATTTAGATGCAACGTAAATACTGCTGTATTGGTTCTGTGTCATCTCACTCATAGGCACTCTGCTGCTTGGTGGAGTCCATAGTCAGGGGTCAAATGTCTGGGCAGAGCTCAGAATATGAGAYTGGGATCTGCAAAAATGAGTTGCCTGGTGTAAAATGGCTAGCTTATCCGTGGGAAATGCTGAGGAGAGAGGTGTTTGTCAAAGCTCTTCTCTCCTGCATGATTCAGACTCCTTAATCTATGTCGTGGGAAATTATCACTTGATTCCACGTTTGCAACAATAAATCCTCTTCTGAAATTTGAGCATTCAGTGGGCAGAGAAAACCCATTCTTTCTGCAATGGAATATTTAAACATATTGTTTTATCTATTAGGCAGGAATTAAATGCTTCAATRTATATATGGCTCTGGCCTTTAATATCCTGATTGCTCTTTTCCCTTGGTTAGACATAGAGGGTGCCGGTAGCCAGCGGCAGTGCCTGTGATTGAGGAGACTTTTGCTGAGCCATTATTGAAGCTGCTCTAATTCTGTGCTAGTTGGATGATATTGTTTTTCAAGACAGAGATTAGGGGTGATCAGACACCATCAGACTGTGCCATTGGCTGGTGACAGAATATTGTTCTTGTTTAAGATTTACTGATGAAGCAGAAGAGTGATCTTGGCAGTCCACCAATGTCTTTGACAGATAGCTTAATGCTCCACAGGTTTAGCTGCTTGCAAGAATTTTACCTATACTCTCTGGCAAAACTAAGGATAAGCAAAGTCACCAGTAACATGGGCAGCACTAGTCAGGAGCCAGAAAGACAAAAAGTCAGCAGAAAGATCTGCCTGTGGAGATTTATTCTTAGACTTATTTCCAGCTCCACATGCACAAGCTGTTTGTTCCATTAACTCTAAGGCCTATGGAAAATGGCCTAATCTATTTGGCTTTGTATCATTTGAAATATAATTTATACCACTAAACTATTTTTGAAGATTTATTTAATTATAAAGTCTTTCTTATATGATATATTTCTGCCATGGTCATTAACTGAGAGGAAATGAGAACCAAAAGAAGACTGGSTGGGTTATCCATGACTCTGACAGAAAAGAGCAACAACATTCCAAAAAAAACCCCAAAAAACAAACAACAACAACAACAAAAAAAAAAATGCAAAGCATCTCTTTTCTTTTCAATGTGGTTTGAGTAAAACTGAGGCCTGGAGAATCAGATTCACTCAGGAGAGCAGGCAGCAGATATTAGAGTTGTAGAAAATCAGCTGCTGTCTTTTTGACCATTAAAAGCTTGTAACTGCTCTGTAAGATGCCACCCAGACCTCATTTTGGCAAAAAGTTGYTCCCCAGCTTCCAAGTTCCACGTTGTGTTTAGCAGGCGTGAGACTTCAGATCTGACTGATTGCCTCTGTGCGCAAACCAAATCCACCCAGCAGCCCCGACAGCTGCAGGCAGCTTGAGGCTCTGAGACCATGGGGACTACTCAGGGCTGCTGGTTGATTCCCCCCCCCCTTGCATTGATTTTAAAGACTCTTGGAAGTCTTTAAAAGTCTCTTGGAAAGATAAATATTCACAACATGTTAAGTCAGTATTTTTCACTACATAATAAACTAATATGAAATCAGTGGAGTTTTTAGAATTATGTTTTTTTCTGATAATTTCTGAACTTCTGAGAGCAACATAAGTGTCTGAGAAATGTGTCATACTGAGACAGAATGGCAGATAAATTAGTTCATGCCCTAGCTTGACAGTGGCCGAGTAAAATTCCCCTCTTTCTCTATTTGCTCTGAATGGGATAAATCACCTTTTAGAATGAAAAGCAAGTCCACGGTATTCAAATCTYCCTTGTTCTCTCACTGCTAATGGAGTGTCAGCATTATTTGATAGTTACAGGAGCCTTGAATTATCGAGAACAATTTTATAAGCAAGTAATAGTAATAACTCTGCAGTCATTACCGTCTTTTAAATGAAAAACTGACTCTCTGCACAGAGACAGATTTTCTGAGGATAAAATTCAGGACAAAGCCTGAATGCAGAATATAAATAAATGAAGCAAGATGCAAATAAATCCTTGTTCACGGCTGGAGACAATGTGCTCCTAGTTGTGGAGTTCAGTGTGAACATAGTATTAATATATGCCCGTGGGCTTCTGAAAAAAGTGATTTGATGTAGTGCTGAAGCAAGCTTCCTTCTTTTCTTTTGAAACTATTTGGAGYCATGAATGAATGAGGTTGCAGAAGAGAAAAAGAATGCTTCACTTGCTGCTACCCATTTTTAATTTCAATCAACTAATAAATAATTGAGAAATGGACATTTTTCTCTGAAAAGTGAGTGCTTAGAACAGTTTTTTTCCTGTAGAAGCTGTTTTTCTTTACCTTTTCTGTGTTCACTGGAAATCTTCAAAGCAGAATAATTTCTGTGTAGCCTAGTAAATACAAGTCTGGTGCATCTGACCAGCCATACTAATTACTTCCTTTTTTTAATTTGTTGTTGTTTTTGTCTTATGAGCTTATGTGGCAGTCCAGCCCTACTTTCTTTACATGTGTTTGACTTCCTATGTTTATTTCCCAGCTTCAAGTGGATGGTGTTGGTCAGCCTGTATTCTGCTCCCGCTGTTTAGAGTTTAAATTAGGCTACAACCTTTTCATCAACACTTCTACAGTGGGGGGCTGAATATGCAGATGTTTTGGTGACTTCTGWTATTCAGGACATCAGCATCCACTAACACTGCTCTTTTCTGTTCCCCACCTTGGAAGAAATCTCTTCGTCTTGTTCACCTTTGGCTGCCCAATGAGATCATAAAGCTTTTGATTCCAAACTTTATTTAATCTTATTTTTTTCTTTAACTTTTTAAATGTCACTTTACAATTCCTGAGATAAGTGCAGAGCAGTTCTATGTCAGCGTAAACTCAGTGACAACTCTATCATCCATTTGATACCAGCTTCAGTTGTCCTTCTCGGTGTTGATTTAAGCATCTTTTCTGTTACATTGTCAACCTCCTTTATCCTGGAAAAATGTTCAGAGTGCATAGTGTCAAGGTGCGTCAAAGCGGAAAATATCAAATTAGACAAAACTGATCAGGGAATCATTATAAAAATGCGGAAAATACACACTAGATAAATTGAATTATCTATAGCCAAAAATGTTGCAAGCAGATATTTTCTTACATAAMGAAAATCAAAGTGGAAAGAAAATAAAGCTTGCATAGTGCTTTTCACAGCAATTTGAATAGAGACAAAGACTGCTTCCATGTGCTTTAGGTCAAGCTCTATTTGACACAAGTGGTACTAGTGTTACCAGTGTTATCAGAAGTGTTATCAGTGGACATAGTGTTTATCTTGTAAACCRTGGAAAATTAGAAGGTAAGAGACTAAAAATCCTTTTATTTTTTTTTATCTGAGTCTACAGTKACCTTCTCTCTCTTCCTTCAAAGAAGTATCACCATAAGGAAAAACAGGTTAACATGTGCATTGTGTAACTTTTATATTTCATAAAAGGTGGGCCTGGAGCTATATGGACGGGCTAGCACTGTCTGCTCTGGAAGCTCTACTTCTCACATTGTGTTATCTGTGAAGTCCTTTGCCCTGTAATAGTTCCTACTGTATAATAAATATAATAACAAAATATAGTGCCATCTGATGGCTTTACGATAGAAYGATAATTATTCAGTACTTCATAGATCGGCAAAATAGTTCCAATAAAGCTCACTGGTTTTGAGATTAGCAGTAATCACCACCTCTGGGAGATGAAGACAATCCTATTTAAGGCCCCTTATGTTATCTGGGTTCCAAACTCTGTTCTAAGGACTCTCTCACTGTGTTTTATTTGATGATATTTGAGTGTGACAAAACACCTTGCTTTCTACACCTACATTTCCACTGAACAGAACTTTGTGCCCCCACAGCAGCTCCAAAAATATATTCTCAGAGACTAGAGTTTTTATGTAATTTACAGGGTGGTGATCCACAAAAAAGCTCAGCTTTCTTACAAAGGTTATGCTACTATTCAAATACCATATTGTCAAGCCTGCAGTTAAGCAATAGGTTCACTCTCTCTTGGCTTTCAAGGACCAGAAGACATCAAGTAAAATTAGAATTATTTGATTTATCTAGTTAGCTGACTCCTAAACAGAGACATAAATATTAACCTCTTCAGGTGATCATTGCCCTGTGTTCAGATGTTGAAAAGGGAAGATAATATACACAAGAGCAGAATTTTTACTACTCTAACATGTCTCATCTTACTAGATATATATAGTGTATTTGGAAGACTAAGCAATTTTGATTAAATTTAGTCTGTGAATGTTGGTATAACATACAATCTAACCCAATTTTAATCCAGTTTAGGTTTCCCACCATTTTGTTCTCAAGTATATCCAAGCTAACCTAAGTTAGCAAACCTTAACTGTTATTATGCTAAAGAAAGACTGAAACAAGACCCCTCTTTTTAACTTCAATTTTAAGGTAGTAATGAAACTTGATATGGTAAATAACGAGAGAGAGTATTAGCCAAGCTGCAGCACTCCAYGCTATTCACATTCTAATTCACTTGTCAATATTAAGTCTTCTGGAGCTGATTCTAGTGTTATTTACATTGCAATTCAATTTCTGCCCAATTGCTCCTCAGGTGTAGAAACACCTGGGAGAGGAGAGGGAACGATGCGTCTAACGTGCACTAAGGATTTGAACGGCTGTATTTTCTTGCTTGAGTTCTGCTTGGGGAAGGAGCATCTCAGCCTCCCTTTGCCTCATGGGTCAAGTTACTTTATCTGACAAGTTACTTTATCTTCAGCGTAAGTACAGACCTTGACTTTAAATTCATGATGTGTGATGAACGCTTCCATACCCATCCCCACATATACACTATTTTACCTACTGTAAACCCAACTTTATTTTGTAGTGTCTCATTTCATTCCAGTAGTCTGAGGGCTGTTGCTAATTTTTCTCCCAAATCTAATTTAACCATTTTGGGCACAATTCAGTGTTTTTGATAAAGAATTGAGATCATTTGATAGGGTCATGAAATACCCTTGTGACTATTTATCTTCCCAATATGTTTGTTTTTTTTTTTTTCTCGCATGTTTAACACCATTTTATTTGTTTATTTATTTATTTTTGCTAAGTGTATGCTAGTATAACYTATTTGGTGAAACAGTACTCCCATACATGAAGCATTTACACTTCAAGGATATAAAGATGCAGTTCTTTCAGTAAAGTTATATACAGTGAAGACAGACTAGAATCTTTAGCCAAGACCAAACATAAACCCAATTCATTCTGGTATATATACTAAGTCAAAAAAATATATTGCCTTGCAATTTGGTCATTTACAGTAAGGACATGCTAACCCTAGAGCAGGAACAAATCATGACCATTCCATTTCAGTAGTATTTTATTACCTTTTCCCCTGTGATACAAAAAGCTACAAAAAATCTAGCCTATCTTGGATAAAGTAATCATGTCAAATGGATGTGTTTCCTGTGCAAACTTGAGTTGTGTCTTCTGTCCTAAGAACCTAAGAATACCCCTGCTTGTTCAGACYAAGGTGGCCAGTAGGAAAAAAGATGTATCACTGATTTTGATTACTTCATTATTTGCTCCTCAAACATTTTTTGGCCTGCGTTATTGTATTTTTATAGTTAATCCACCAAAATTTGATTCTTTCAACTTTCTTAATTTGGATATAACTTCAGCTTTGCGAGTGAGGCCTTCTTAATTCTAATTACCTCCTTTATTGTTTAGCCATGTTAAGTTCTTTTTACCTTTTTTCAAGCTTTACAACATGCTGTGTCCTGGTTCTTCACTTTTAGTAGGTGATCTTTCAGGAATTTCTCTGGTGCTTGTAAGATAACACTTGTATATATCCCTTTTAACTTTTCTCTTTAAGTTCATCCTAAGTGTACAAGGGCCTTTGCTGCTCTGTTAGACATGGTGAATCTAAGTACGTTATGGTCACTGTTAAAAAGTGGAGCTTTCAGTGTGGGATTCTGAACCAAATCGAAATTATTCAGTACTAAGAACACATTGTTCAGCCCTAACTCAAGGGTGCACTTGTTAACCCCATCCTACTTGACGCAATCATGGAAAACATCAAAAAATTGATGCTTCGCTTTCTATTGTACATGCTACCCCAAACGTATGAGGATAGCTGAAGTCACTCATTCCTAATATGTTTTCTGCTTCCCAATTTTCTCAGAAAAGCACAGTGTTACCATCCTACTCAGACAGAGAGTAATACAGGTACGATAATGCAGCCTTCCTATTTAGGTCTGTAATTTTAATCCTTACGTGTTCTGAGCTATTTGTTGAAGTGGCTAGYTTGCTAACTTGGTTAGATTTTGTAATCTCTTAAAATAGTGACACTCATAGCATAAAGACAAAACTACTCACTGTGAAGGTGATCAAAGACTGGAAAAAGTTGCCTGGAGATGCTATGGAGTCTCCACCTCTGGGGATTTTCAAACTTAATTAGACATGTCCCCAGGCGGCCTGATCTTACTTCCCTGTGGACCCTCCTTGGTGAAGGGCTAAAGGGACTCCAGAGACCCACTTCAACCTAAGTTATTCCATGATCCTATGATAAGGTTACTCTACAGATGGTAAGATTACTGACACAAATTATTATATTTTTAATGATTATAATTAAAAAAAAGCTGATATTAATTATTGCTTTTATTTTTATTATTTTTATTTTGTTGATGAATTGTGGCTCATCCAGAGCACCTGCACAGGTGACTAAATGGATATAAGGCAGCCTCTCCCCATTGGCATGACTTAGCTTTTTCTTTTTGCAGGATCGGGTGAATGATGCTAGACAACTAATACTGCTTTACTTAATTTTTGCAGAGAATTTGTTCTAATCTAAAATCATGCAGACTTTTGGGTAGCTGATCATCTCTATATGCAGAGCAATAATCCTGTTGCAATATAGGACAATACTGTGAATGACTTTTTAATTTATGTTTTTAATGAGTGATTTTGAATTTGAAAACACTGCTACTGCCTAAGACATTATTTTTATGAGTGAAAATAGGAATATAATGAATGAGTCTCTCTCTTTTTTAAAGTGGATGGTGCTAAAAAAATTCAGCTGTGATGAGGGGTCCTTTTATGTCTTCTACAGAAATATTTAAGGGTTTTATGTTAAATCAGATCTGTAAAGGCTACGACTCAAAAATAATGAGCTACATTGCTCTCAGTTTTCTCCCATCAATAACGGATTCTATTTTTTGAGAACATGTGCTTGCAAATTGTTTCAAATTTGGAAGAAATGAAAATTTGTCTCGGGGAAAGCTTATATCTTGCAGAATCCAACTTTAGACTGGAGAGAGGAGATACATGTTTATCTTCTGATTGTTTAGTATAATTAGCTTTAGGCAGGTGAGCTTTCAGAATAGTACTCCTTGCAAAGAWTTTTTTGTTAAGGTTGGCTGTGGAAAGCTATACAAGTTACAGTATGAAACGAAAAGCACAGATTACCATATATAGGCAGCCTCCAGGGTTGATGCAGGCTATAATTCAGCTCCATTCCTGTGACAGAAATAATATATTTACGTGATAGTGTGTRAGGGAGGGGAAGGTGTTCACAAACAGATGTAAAACTGAATTACTTCCTCCTCTGTCCTGAAAGCTACCTATTTTAATTTATATTAAAATCAAATGTAGTTGAATAACTTCTCAGTCTCTTAAAGCTTGGGTGATATATAACTGCTGGCATTCCAAACATTGCCTCGGTTGTCACCGCACTTGTAATTATCATTTACTGGTTTTCAGGCAAGGTTTGAACTTCATGCTCTTTAATTAACTTCCTTGGGACCTGATTTGGGAAAATCAGCTAATTTCTGACCAAAACTTACCTATTAGCTGCTTCTGCATCCTTTTGCCTCCACTAGTTGCTCACAAATATAGGGCTTTTGGTCATTACCCCATATAAATCCTGTGGCCTACATGATTGGAAAAGTAGCATAGTTCCCATCTGGAGTTCCTTGCATGTGGTCGGCTTTAGCTCAAGTCACTAGCTCTTTCAATCAGTCTGTGGCCCAGGACAAAAATCTCTGATAATTTATCCCAGCTTGGTACAAATCCAGAGTAGGGTACGTATGCGACTAGGTGTCCAGTGGGTACTGCTTCTTCCCCACGGCATGGTTGTACAAGTGAGTTGTTGAGAATTCCTATAGAAGGAATTTATCTGTGTAAAAAAAAAAAAAAAAAAAAAAAAAAAAAAAAAGATTCCTCTGAGAGAAAATAGTATTTGTGCAACTCTCTGGAGCTGTAGAAGCCAAAAATCACAGTTCTGAATGGGGCTGCTGCAAAGATGACTTTAACAGTTGCAGAAAGTATGTGGGAGAATGACTTCATACAGCAACTGTCTGATTTCCATCAACTGAAATATATTCTAAGCAATGAAACATATTTTAAGTCAAAATTAGCACTTGTAAGTCCATGGCAGGTAGGCCTGGCACAGAACCTGATTCCGTTCTGCTCCCAAATCATAGATTTTGCTGAGAAAAGTTTCCCTCCAAAAGAAAGAAAATTACYTAAGCAATATGGTGAATAGAGTTAAGCTAGGAAGGTGATAACAGTATTTCATTCACAGCATACATTCCTGGAAGTCCCTGAATTAATCAAACCTTTTTTAACAGAGCCCTTAGTGCTGAGGTGAAACTTTTCTACGTTTTCCTTGAAGTGAGGAAGGTCTTAGAGACAGCAAGATTTATCTGTCTTAAAAGTGGCCTTTCAAGTGAACACAAAATACAAACCAGAATAAAATAACTCCTTTAAGTTTTTAAAAAAGAAAAAAACTCAGAATACCTGAGTCAGATCGATCAAACTAACAGTTTTGAAAGTAAATGTAATCTGCCACACTACAGTGTCACGATCCTGCTCTGTAATCTAGAAACGTTGAGGTGAACCAACTCCCTCCAGCATTCTCTGGTTTCCTAGGGGGGGRAAAAACCTACTTCTGTCACTTTTGGGACTAGGCTATCACAGATGAAGCCTCTTCCCTCACGAGCATCTCGAACTACAAGCAGTGCTACCGACTTGCAGCTTCGTGGGTTTCCTACTCCCTTGCTCCACGCTACATGAAGAACATTGCTTTTAACTCTGAATGCTCACTTGTTTCAAGAGAAGATCTGGCCCTCCCTTTCCTCCAGAGGCTTCTGCCTGGCCTGAGGYGCAGCGGCCGTCACAGCACAGAAAGGCAACCCAGCCACCAGAGCAGATGTGTACTACTTACACAGCACGCTGCACCCAGACAAGCAAGTTTTATCATCCTGACCAATATCGTAACTGCTGTATTTATGGTAATAAGCTTATCACGTGCTCATAAGCATGCAGGGCAATTGCTTAGTAATTCTGGTGCAGAGAGACTTCTGGCTTGTCACACTGTTTTATGTTTTGTATCCAGCAACGCTTGTGGTCTGCTGCTTCTTTTGGCTGAGCTCCCAGGCCAGTGCTCCCAAGGAGAGTGTCCTGCTGTCCTGCTCTCCGCAGGCTTTGCTCGCCGCTGCGGGGCCGGGCGGGAAGGCTGCAGCAGAGGCTGATGTACAGCTCGGCCAGCCAGGCAGTGCAGCAACCGCTTTGGGCCAGTGCTTCTGGAGGGTTTGGGCTGGGAGCTTGCAGAGGATGGGTGAGGGGACTAGGAAAAATAAACACTACCTCATTTAACTGCCCTCCTCAAGGATACACTTTTTTGAACTTTTTTCATTACATTAATACAGATACTTTCTTTTTGGTCTAGTATTAATGTGTGATTAATACAATATCCTTTTCCTGGCTCTGCAGTGCTTTGTGCAAGCAACTGTGCCTTCATTTTCTGTTAACTTATATGCACATGTGACCTTTTCCTTCTCTGCGTGCGTTCACAGCCTTTTACCTTCAGTCTYATTCAGTTGTTACTTGCCCACGTTCTGCTCACAGCTCACTCTRCTAGCTTCTGCCTCCTTGGCTGCCAGGCCAGTATTATCCCCTCAGACTGTCTAAACGCGCTAGGAATTAGAAAGCCTTACCCTGTATGCTTCAGGGGAAACGCGAGGGTGTTCCCATCCCTTCCCGTCACTTCAGGGATGTTTCTGGTAGCCACACGTTCCTTTAATATCTCCCACCATGGCACTTCAGTACTTTCACTTTTTCTACTTTCGCTACTCCCTCCGGCCTGCAAAGGATTTCCAGTTCTCTTACTTTTTCAGCAATTATTGAGAATTCTATTAAAAAAAAAATTGTCACCTCCAGTCTGGAAGAAACAAATGTATATATCCACTCCAGTCTTTACCCATGGGGACGCAGGAGACTGGGACTAGTGCTATAGCTAGGYGCTGTAGTAAGAGGAGAGTCCACAGCCAGAGTGATTGCTGGTAGCATTTTATGTTTTGTAATCTCAGAAACTATGATTCTGCAGTGAACTTTACATTATTAGATCCATCCTGGAGAAACCCTCAACATGACAGCGGGACTATCTGTGAATGCAGAGGAAATTCTTGCAAGTACAGAAATAAGCTTACCGCAGGATACCCAGATCTTTCATGTTTTATGATCTGAACCAAAGTTTTCGTTCTCGGAGGGTTTGTGGTGAGCAATCTCAGAAATGAAGGGCAGTTGCAGTAATTGGTGGCTGCTGCAATAATAACTTCTAGAAAAACTGTGCGCTGTACCGCAAGGGGCAACACTGCAAGTAAGGTCCTCGGGCGGCAGCACTGTGAAATCTTCTCCATCATATGACCTGGAACACTGAAGATCAAACCCCCTACAAATCCATCTGTACATATACTTTTATCCCATGACTTTACAGGACTGGGCACCTGCCTGCATCATGTGAATGAAAGTGTTGCGTTCAGGAAGTTGAGAGTGCTACACGTGGAGCTGGGCAAATATTTACAGATCTTCCCATACTTAAGGTTAATATGTAGCCATGTGAACTGTATGTTTTTATATTTCAGGTAGTGGAACAGCAAAAAGCAGTTCCCACATTGCTAGAMAATTTTGTATGCAGTGAAATGATTCAATGATTCTTTTAGCATAAGAGATGCAAGTTAATGCCTAAAATTCCAGACATAAAAAAACTCTTTTGAAATAAAATTGTGAAAGTACAATTATAAGAGATTCTGCTGATAGAAAYGTGAAGAAAAAAAGAAGCTGATCCACATGCCAAAAACTGAAGGGAAAGCACAAACACAAAATGATGTTAATGTAAGAATATCAGTTGAGCTCAGGTATAGAGAAAAACAAAAGAAAAGGAAAAAAGAAAGAAAAGAGACAGTGTAGAGGGTTTTTTTCATTTTATTTTGCTTTCTATACTATTGAAAGCAGAATCATTATAATAAATTACTTCTACCAAGAAAAACAGATTGGATCATGAAAATATACTTTATTTCTTTTTAAATTCAGTATTTAAATGTTTTACTTGTTTGTGATATGTTTTTATTTCTTCCTAAGGTATTTGTGAGTGTTCYCTTTTTTAAACATACTATTAGCTAGTCTCTAGGAAGCTCTTATTATTTCTTAATTAGTCCCCCTGCTCATACTCCCTCTAACAAATTACATATAAAGATGATTATGTGCTTTATGTTTTCCAAGTACACAGTGGAATAAAAGATGGACAAATGTTTACTCATATGAAATTTTATTTTTCCCAACCCTTTTTTTTACTCCTTTTGAAAAATAAAGAGGCTAGGTAGCTACTGCCTGTTCTAGCTGCAATAAGTCAGCTTTTCTCATTAAAAAGTCTTCCTTAGCAAGGAAACATTTCCATAGTATCAGAAAAATAGAGTTCTTCACTTGTCTTTGTGAAATAAGAAGTGTACAGTTTCACAGATATGTCTTCAAGGGCAGTCCTTTTAATTGCAGGCAGATAAAACGATAATACTAGTCTTGAAGTTTCCTGTTTTCCGAAGACRTGCTGTAGTTGCTGCTTTTGGTCTCTTACTAAGGGCCAAGGGTTTGTTGTTTGGTATTGGGGAGTATGATGTCAYTTGATGTGTGCAGGGGCATGTGCGCTCTCCTTGACTAAACAGAAAAATCTAAAAATAGGCAGGTTTYCAGTTCTCAAATGCTAAGGTTTATTTTTCAGAAATATCTAGAAAAGGTTGGATCTGCACACAAAAGGATATGCACAAGGAATTAAAATGATTTTAAAACCTTGTTCATCATGAAAATTAATATTATTCTCATGTGATGTAACACTTGTAGTATGAGAAATATGCTGAGCTGTTCCTACACTGAAATGTTTAGTCATTATTTTATTCAAAAAAATTTTATTCTGGAGTTGTTACTTTGTTTTTAGAACACACTTCAGAACACTCTCTCTCTCACAAATTTTTCATGAACTTTCCAAGAATGAGAGTACTCAAGGTGAGTTCAGCTCTGAAGGCTTGGAACTTTTCAATATTTTTTCTTCTGTATGCTTTTCACTAAAGAACACCCAGCATAAGACAAAGGGCTCTGCTTACCAAAATGATATATTTCTCAGAGGCCTCTTCCCACGTGATCTCCATTACTCCACATCTCACCAGTATGAACATAGGAAATCTCATAGATCTGAGTTTTCTATTTCCTCTCTTCTCCCTGAGTGGTAATTTTGTATAGGGCTGCTCTTGGAAATAACCTTCTTTCCAAGTGTAGTGTTYCCCCCGAAATAAGTTCTATCACTAGTTTTGTATTTTTGTGTAGTGAGTGTGACCACTACAGCAGATATTGAAGCAGTAATATTACCAGGAAACATAAGAGGATCCCATGGGCTTCACAAAATGTCTAAATACGTCTCCACATTTTGGCAAGTTACATTAATGTAGTGTGAAACATTCTGAGCCATTATACTAAAAATTGTTTGTGCATTTTCCCCCAAGGAAAAGGAAAAGCTGCTATAAAGAATATGAATTATGATGGCTGCAGTGCAGAAGGATGAAGGGAAAGCTATTACCACACCCCTCCGCCTCCCCAAGTCTTCTTGAGGAAGATTGAACCTGTCAACCTTCAGACCTGGAGGGACATTGGATGGACAGGCTCAACAGCAGAGAAAAGAGGCAGATGCTAAAAGATTATGTACAACAATTATTAATGAGTTTTTTTCTGTATTTATTGGACAATTTTGGCTATTAGGCTGTTAAAAGATTAATTAGACTCCATATATATGCTGTGTCCCCTTTGCCCATGATAACATTTTGAATGTAATATTTTGGCAGCCCTTATCCAGCCCCCCTCCAACTAAAGCTCTATTTTTTTCTAATTGTCTCAATCCTAACCGTAGGCCGTGCCTTGGACCTTTCCACTAGGTAAAACTCCCTCCGGGGATATTTGTTTTTTGCAGTCTTCCTCCAACCCCACTCTAAGCGTAGATCTCGGCTTTCTTTTTCACCCGGCTTTAACCATAACCCTAGGCTGAGCCAAAGGCAGAAGGGCTCTGCTCCATGAAGAGACTCAATATTCCCCAGAGAACTCTGTCAACAATCCTAAGTTTGTTTTGGAAGATACGAATTATCTAAATGTGCAATAGGAGCTGATACTCCCGCTTTTGTCTGAGGAATATTTACACTCTGTATAGATAGAGCAAGGTCCTTACAACTAATATTTTACCCATTTTAAATAAAATTTGAATTTGAAAGATTCAAGATTGTTGAGATTTACATAATTTCCTTCTCCACCCTTTTGCATACCTCTTTCTATGTCCTGGTGACTTTTGTGCTTCCTTTCCTCKCTGTTTGAAAAATGGCTCCAGGTACCTCCATTTTACTTTTTGYTTCTCAGTTACAGAAATAGTTACCATAATAAGAATTCGTGATATATACACAATAGCTTCAGCCACTTTTTCCCTAAAAAAAATGCATTTAAATGTTCAAAGAATTATACCTAAATGTTCCCTAAAGATTTACATTGACATAGTACTGCATTTACATTGACTAGAGAAAGGTAGTTCTGAAGCGGGTACAAGCATTTCCCTTTCAGAAATTCTTTCAGAATTATATTTTTGTTTATAAATAAATATGAGAATCTGCTGGTCCCAGTCATACATAAGAGAAAGAAAGCAAAGTGCAGACAGGAGACAGGATCTCTAATGTGCATGTGACTGCTGATGCTAGAAGCTTTGTAGCCTGGGGGGTATAGCATTAAAAAAAATCTGTCAGTCAGATATTTATATATATATATATATATATATATATATATATATATATATATATATACAGGGGAGCAGAGGCATCACTGGGGAAGGCAGATGGGTCAAAGAGCTGCTCAGACTAAATTGCTACATGCTTTTTCTCTTAAAGTGCTTAATCTGATCTGGAAGAGGCAAATCATTTCTCCTGAGGGAGAGTCAATGGCACTCTTATAGAGTGTTTTTATGAGGAATTTGTTTGAACAAGCACTAGAAGAAGAGCGAACCATTCAAGGGCTTGAGGTTTTTGATTTTTTTTTTAATGTAGTCATCCTTCAACCTTTCCTAAAGGAAAATGGCAGCGARGGGGAAACCGGGAGAGGCAATTGAGAAGATGTTCTTTTTACAAACTGGTTTCTGTCCTCTCATGCTGATCACCATGATCACTTGTTTTTTCATCTTCCCTTAAGTTCTCTCAGAAACATGATGTTTTCTGCATCAGCTCAACTGGTGGGCACCTTACTTCACAAGAAAAAGCAAGGCTGTGGTACCAAGTTTCTGCTGGTGTGGCACCCCACTGGCTTGGTTGCTTTGAGGGTAAGACCCTGCCACAAGGCATATAATCTGTAGCTTTTATACTGCACAGAAGCTACACATATTTATTCATTTTTCATGAGTAAACTGCCAGTCAGACCTACTAGAGTGCAGGAGAAAGGCCACCGTTTTACTCTACAAGTGTCCGAGAGTACTTGGCAAYGGAGCATGAGGAAGGGAAGCGAGCAAAGGTGACAGTCTTACGACACTGTCAGAGACTTGGCGCATATGATTGCACTATGGGAGAGAGAAGATGTTAACCTCTCGGAGACTCTACTCCCTAGGGCAGAATATGAGCAGCCTTGCTCCAGAATGGCCACAAGGTGCCTGTTTAATGCGGGGTGAGCACCTCTGAAGAGGCCAGGCATTGATCAGGAAGCAGCACCTGAGCTATTTTTYGCTTATCGGGATACAAGCGGAATTTAGTGAGACTTTGTGGAGCCCGGTCAAAAAACAACGAATGCCACATAGCACACAGGAGACTTTCTCACTTGAAAATCCCAAAGTGCTTTTAATAATGCCACCGTTTGACTGCTGTTCTGAAGGAAGCGATTGGGTCCATGCCACAAATAGATGAAGTGGAGCGCAGGTTTGTGCAAGAACACATGCTTACTGGTGTTTGTGGTGCACACACGTGAAGTAAGACATGATTCTTGCTCTACTAGGTATTTTGAAAATAAATGACCGAGTTAAGTCCTCGATTTCCATTCACAGGGAGGAAGTTTCCTATTTACATTCTTTATATGTAAATAAGAAATGTGAATTGAATGAGTGAATAARATAAACAGGAATATGGATTTTGTTTTAGGATACTGCAGGGACCTGCTTTAAAAAGAACATATCTATTGYCACAACCAAATTAATTATTGTTTTACAATTATTCTTGGGCTAGCACCTGAAAAGGATTAGATTATTGATATTTTAATTTATACAAATATTTGATTTGCTTTAGTTAAAGATTCCATTATTAAAAGTGAATAATAGTTTATATTTAAGGGGATTGTTTCACTTACTGTATACAATTACAGTTACAGAAAATAAATGGCAGTGATTATGCTTGAAGSCATTAACTACTCTGTAAGAATTAGTCTCTTCGTGGTTTTGCATCCATGAAGATGTAAGGTACAGAACGGGACAGCTGTGTTATCYCGTGAGCATGTGAGCATTTCATGGAATGTGCACAAAAAAATTGTGAGAGTGATAGAATGAGCCCAGCTGTAAACAGTTCTAAAGAGCTGGTATCATTGCCAAACATATTTAAGAAATATCATCCAAAATTTGGCTCACAAGATTAAGATGAAGCAGTAAATCTAGGACTTGTAGAAAGGGTCACACAATTAGAATAAACAAACAATAATTTAAAAAAACTTACTAAAACATTTTCTTGGAGGTGGACAGTCAATTTAAGAATTTAAGTCAATTTCCCTGATAAAAGCTAGACTTGCCAAATCTGTTTCGTGTTTAATCAGGGTCACTAGAAGCTGTAACAAAAAGTAATTACTTACATTTTTCTTACGCTCTTCAGTTCTTGGCATCTCAGCCACAAACTGTTTTCATTTCTGTCTTGTGTAAGGGCATTTTATAAAGCATACAACAGAAGAAGCTGGAAGAGTAAAAAGCCTTCCTTTGGATAAATTCAGGAATTTTGTCTTTTACAGTTTGTGACTTGTTAGTACCTTATAATTCTTTTCAAGTGTATGCACTTCACMCCGTTATTGGGGAATTTCTTCTGCGGATAATTCTTGGTCCCATGATTATTTGTAAGCAGCTGATTAAAAGTATTCATTACTGAAAGAGAATTGTAGTTGAGGTTGCTTGTCTGAGCAAAGTAGCAAACTTCCAATCTTGTCTGGAGAAGCAATATTCTTAAACTAATTCTCTTCAGCAAAAATACATATGTAGTAAATATTTTCAATTGAAAATTCAATATCTACACTTACTTTCAGTAAGTTAATAACCTGAAAGAAAATACAGATCTATTTCAGCGGTTGTTTGGATACACAAACTAATATTGTATATATTAAGAAGCTATTTTGTGTTGTAAAGCGATGGAATCAGGATCCACATTGCAACTCTTAACAGTGAAACGCAGAGTAATGCCAGATTATTTCTGTCAGGTTCATTTATAARGTCATTGAGATTTAAACCAGATATGATAGGCAGGAAAAAAACTATTATCAAGAGGGTGGTTTACAAACTAGCTTAAATACAAACCTAAGGAGAGAGAATAATAGAAATAATTGGTTCACCCTGTAATAGCATCTGACACAAGATACCTAAAAACACAGAGAACAATTGAATTGATTTACAAGCTTGTTGAGGAAAGTTTATTTCCTCTAGAACACAGAGGAGATAAATCTTTGAAAGATTCATTTRGGGAGTAAAAATTATTCCATTGCTGTAATTCAGACTTGGTCTAATATTTCTTCATCTATCAAGAAGAAAATAATTTCTTTTGTGACAGATTGTGTATTTTCAAAGGAGCACATTAAATTACTGAACAGACAGAATAATTAAAAATAGAAATATAGTAATGAATCTTCATTATTGTCACTGTTGTAGTTGTTACACTGCAAAAAAAAAAAAAATCTACTGATCTCTTCTGTGATGCCTTGCAGAAAAAAGGTAGCAGTAAAACAAAAATTCATGTATTCTGTCACTCAGGTTCAAGACACAGATGACATTCTCAGATACACTTCACATTAATACTAGGTTGATACTAAAATAAAACCTGTTTAATACGAAAATGAAATGCAGACTTTGCATAGCATGAGGATCACTTTTAATAAACATGTAATTCAAAAATAGCATTATTTTTCACAGTCTTACTTTACTCTGTTCACTATGTATTTGAATATGCATTCATAATCTTTAATGTCAGCTTTACATGTACCACAAAACTATTCTGTTCTGCTGACATGCTGAAGCATTGATTTTAATTGGCTCATTTTTTTTGACATCAGGAACCTATAGTGTATATATATATATATATATATAGTAGTCAGAGCATGATCGAACTGAAACTTTCCAAAAACTATCCACATTCCAAGGCACCACTTTCGAGGGTTATTGTCTATACGCACATTCAGCTATTGTTACACCTTTAAACAAGTGCTGAAAACCAGGCAATCTTTTGCTGTAACAATATATACAGGGACACATAGAAACCTTACCTTCTCTTTAGGACTTGTTGAATGGCCAGAGCRGTGGTAGAGGCTCTTCAGTTTCCCTCAACTTCAGGAACGTGGAGAAACAGTCAGGGAAGTAGAAGAGCGTGTKGTGAAGGGAACTGCCAGCAACCCCTCTCAGAGGGGAATGAGGCACCAAGCCGCATTTTTTCCCCAAGGTGTCTGTGTGTAAGTACAGGGGAACTTGATACTTTGTTAAGTTTGTTCCTGTCACCAGGCTAAAGTTATTTCAGAATGAAAAATAAATAAATAAAGGGGTGGAGTTAACATTATGAAAAATAATTGCTTTGTTTTTAGYAATAATGTGTCTTGTAAAAAGTTAGTATTCAGGCTTATGATATGAAGAAAGCTCTCAAGAATCAATTTCTTTGTCACATCTTTCATACCATATTTAGAATGTGAAGAATATTTCAAGAAGATAAATTTCTTGGTTACACTGATTAAGATACTAGGTTATGTTTACTGGCTCCATAATTCATTCTAATCAAAGTATATTAACCCTTGTGATAGGATTATACAGTATAAAATGTGTAGKATATATAGCATTCTATTATGATATTGTAATTTGTTCTCTCGTGGACTAGCAAGTATCCCAAACCTTCCAGTGYAACAGCAGGAGCAACAGAATAATATTTTTATTTTCCTTACTAACTAACAGAAAGTTCACTCACTTTCTGGGTAATAAGATAACTTTCATGTATTAGAATTCCTTCAACACAGCTCATTCGCTTCAACAAGCAAATCTTCAGCAAAGAGCAGGTATGAAAATGTATAAGCCTGGCTGGTGGAAATGTGTGAGAATTAGGTGTGGGGGATGAGGGTCAGAATAAATGAACAGGGCCTTTAGGCAATGTCTGATTTGTTACTCTGATGTAATGTGAGGAGCAGGATGGAGGAGATCCTCAAGAATGGTGAGAGAATTAAAGCTGTTGTACTTTGCTGTTSCTGTATCCTCATATTCAGGCTTGAAATAATGCTCTGCTGTATTTAAAGGTGAAAGGAAAAAAGACACATAAAGAAAGTAGTTAGAAAATAATTGTGTTAAAATAGTGGCTTAAAATTCTTTCAAGAGAAGTATCAGAATGCAGACATTTGCAGCCTATAAAAGGCTGGCACCATTTTCTTCTGATACTTTAAATGAAAAAARAAAGTATGACATGTCTAATTTCTGGAAGATCTTGATTTTAAACATTTAAAAAATGAATGATAGTGATTCTGTGATTGAAAAGGTTGTATAGAACACATAGGATTTCCAAAGAGAGACAAAATTTAGTCATTTAAAGCTTAATCCAATATCTAGTTTTCATTGAGCATGAATTACAACACTGTTAAGAAGCCAAACTGTGGCAATTATAAAACATTAATGATTAACAGCAATTTCATTGCCCCCTTTTTTTTTCCTTCCCATTTCCCCCTTTTCTGCSATTACCAGAAGTACTTTAACAAATTTTATTTTGGTGGAAGTTTTCTTTTAAAAAATTTAAAATGTTGAACTGCATTGTAATAAGGCTGTGGCTGTTTTGTGTGCTCTCAGGGAAGAGCACTTAAACAGAGTAAGGCCAACACAAAGCATTTTAGTGTCAAAATGTTTTTGAATGCAGAATAATGAACATATTGGGACTGAGACATGTTTGAATTGATTAGAACATCAAAAGAAGAAACTTTAAGCTAAAGAAGTACAAAAGAGGACATGATTAAATGAGTCTTTTTAAAAAGAAAAAGGGTCTTTTATTTAAATTTCAGTAACTAAGAATGGTGTCATTACTTGTAATATAATTCTTTGCTAAGTTAGTTATATATTCCATGCTGATAAATGAAAATCCATGGAAACAAAACTAAAGCAACTAGTAGACTGCTAATTAACTGTAATCACTCTAGACTTTACTCTGTAAGAGAGATTTGTACCTTCAGCTGCCTTGGAGCTGCAGGAAAAAAGAGSATACTTAGCACTGTAGCGATCATCACTTTCCCGTGCTGTCAACCAAACCAGGGAGAGGGAAGTCTGCGAGGAAACAGTGCAGAAGTTATTGAGTCAGRACTATACTCCATGGTATTACACAACATGTGCACATTTGTAGAATAAATAGTAATTTTCTCAACAGAAAAAAACGTTGCTGAAGTAACAACATCAACAGTCACTGCAGGGAACCCACAGCCTCTGACCTTGTTTCTTTTTGCTACATTTTTCTACTTTGTTATTGAGATTTCTCCTTTCATGGCCTTAGCAATGATTAGATCTACTCCAATTGCTCTCCTAGTATTCACTAAACTTAATCAGCCCACAGTTCTGCTTTCTGAAAACTCATTTTGTTCTCTGATGTCTTTTGCCACGGAGCTGGGCCTGCTTTCTTGACTCAGCCCATGCACAGATATGCATGAGTTTCTGGGTCATGAGAATAACTTTGCTAAAGTTTGTCTCCTGATAAAATCCAATTTCATTTTGCTTTGGGGGGAAGGGGAGGAAGAGGAGGAAAGGACAGGGGGAATTTAGGTGACTAAAAATAACAAAMACCTTAAAGAAGAGCACTTTAGAGAAAGAACAGAAATAAGTAATGGTGCAGCACCTAGGTACCTTTCCTTACCAGCTTTACTCCGATCCTTTGTTTTCCTGACTCCTCAGATATTTTTCCAGGTATTATGGGATCCTTTCCTGCCTGGACACTTCCTGTTCTAGAAGAGCAGTTCCCGTATGTTCTGTGTGGGAATGTGTGAGCCTGCACTCATCTTCCCTACTAGCTCCAGCATGAACCTGGCTGAAAGGTTTCAAATATTCCTGTGCAGTGACTGGTGACCATTTAGGGAGAATGCTGAAAAAAGGTATTTCTGGCATCTCCGGGGAAAGAACAGAGCTGGAATACAGGAAAAGGAGGCCTGGATGCTCCCATGGTCTGGCAGAGTTTGGATGCAGCATCCCAGGGTAGCAGCTACCCTCAGAATGGCTACTGAAATCTGGTGGAAAAGTCAGCAGAATTTTGTGCTCGGATGATTACCTAAAACATGAACAACCTTGCCCAATTTGTTTTAATCACATGAGGGATTTTCTCTTACCATTTGTTCATGCCATTTCACATATTCGGGTGCAATATTGATCCACAAGTTTAGCACTGTCAAAAATATTGCAGAATGCTTTTGTCTAGCTGTGACAATTACCGGCTATGTATGCGCCTTCTGACATAAGATCATTGACAGAAATAGCCTGAAAGCCCACATTCCCACTGACATGTCAGCTGAAATTGAAACACCTTGAAAGATGATTACGCTGTTCTTTTTGCTGTTCTTCCCTGAGACAAGGAAAAATCACCGGCCTTTTAGAAGTGTTTTGTATGGAGCTAAAATATCAGGGCAACAGGCAAGTACATGAAAATCTGTATCAATCTGTATGAATTTATCTTAAAGTTAGTTCAATGTAGTCCAAAATAAATCACAGTGGTTACAYCAGAATCCCATAAAGAGCCGTGGAAGAATCAAATACTTGTAAATGGTTAATATTTGTGTTTGATTCTCCCTAATGCAAATATTTGCCATTCCAAATGAGTTTCTTTTCTCAAGGCACATGTAGCTTCTACTAAAGAACAATAGCTAAGAAAAATAAATCAAACTGATCTAACAGTGCTTATGATCTACAATTCTAACCAAATCCCTGGGAATGCAAAGTGAAAAAGTTCTGTGAAATATATTGYGAGGCACRGAGTCCGGGTAGTAAGGACAGAAGAGACTCATTTGGTACAGAAGAGAGAGCRCAAGACCTGRGAGAACATTTCTTTTCTTTATCCARTCCAGGGAATGRGTATCTAATTTTTAACTTTTCCCAGCTTACTTCATTGGCAGACTTGCGCAGTCTGTCTAGCCAAAGGTCTTGTAGCGAAATTTATATCCCAAATCTAGGTTTGAATGAACTCACWATCTGGAACTAAGAGTTCCCTTAAAGAAGAAGAATTCCTTGTTATAAGACTTGCAGAAGAAACAGAAAATAGCACTCTGAGCCATTTAAAGACAGGTAGGTGCAATCTGCCATGAGTCGGCTATTAGAGGCTGTTTCAGAGGATAAACTTGCACTCTGTGGTACTGTCTTACCTCCTCCCTGCTGCAGCCACAGATCTAAATGCAGTAGCCACTTGATAGCTGGCTTTTGATGACTGCGTGATCTAGAGCTGCTGAGACTTGTGTTCCCATTTCACGCAAATGCACAGATATGACTTATGATTTCTGACAATTTAAATGGCTAAACTGCACCTGCCAGGCAGCAGCAAAAGCAGGGTGCTCTGCAAGGCAAGGTGAGCTGGCATCCACCAGCGACAAGACAGACAGGAGCAGTGTCCTCACTGATAAGAGACGTGGTCCCTCAATAACCGAGCAACAAAGATTTCTGTGAGGGTTTTCCTTCTCTGCACGTAGTTAATGCCTGGACATGTATTATCTTATGTTCAGTATTATCTAATATTCTCTGGATTTATTTGGGGAAAAAGTTCATGTTTCTGCAGTTGTTAGCCTAACAAAATTGTTTCTGCCATATATTTTTTTCTATTTTATGACAGAGGGGGAAGAGACATTTGCATTAATCTTCCCATAATTCCTCTTTATATTCTCAAAAAGTGTGGACATAGCCTATATACATAATAGTCCAGAATGTATTTTGCTAGGAATATTCTTGGATGTTGGATTAAGTTTTTCAAATTACATTTATATCTCTGAGGTAATTAGTGAAAGTTAAATTAAAATAACTCCCTCTCTCCAACTAGGCTTGATTTGAGCAGAGCAATACTTAAAGAGGGCAGCAAATACAGTGGCATACACAAGTGCTCTTTGGCCACATGTTTTAAAACATACACTTTTTTTTCTAAACCATACTGAAAGACTAATATATTTAGAGAACATTTTATAAGATTCTTAAATTGGAACACTTGTCAGATGTCCTCTTAGTCTTCTGTTCTGTGGCCTAGAAAAGCCCTTTTGTTTTCTTATGTTTTCATTTCTTACTGCCTTCTTGTGGAGTCTCTCAGATTTCTCTGACTTTTTGCTCACTAGTAAGTGAATGCATTTTTCCATGCTTCAGCAGAGCCAGGCTGAATGGAACCATGCAGCTCTCTGCTTTTTGTCACATGAGAAATATTTTTATGAAACAGAGGCTAACCTTTCTTACAGCAGTACCACATTACTGAGTGATAATCRAGGACTTTAAGCCACTCAAACTTGCAAACTGCTTTTTTATTTTTTTATGAAATTCTATTTTTTATCCCAATTCTTATTTAGTATTTGTGCATTTGATTTTCCCTACCATGTGTATCACTTTATAGTTGTTTGCATTTAAATCATTTTGTGCATTTAAGAGCAGTTAATTTATCATTTTGTATTCAGATTCTGTTCTCCAAAAAGCTAGCAGTTTCTCCCAGCTTAGTGTCTTCTGCTAGCATTTCCTTTATTCCATCTATCCAAGCTATCATTGAAAATACTGAACAGAGCCAGACCAAAGGCAGGCTTTTGACCTATTCCATTTTAAATAACTTGCAAGCTTTACAGAAATGAACTGGTGCCTTGGATTTCCTCCATTTTTTTTTTTTTTTTTTTTTTTTTTTTTTTAGCTATCTCACTATCATTCCTTTGATAATGTGCTGAAATCTACAGATGTTTTTTTTTTTTTTTTTTAGCTATCTCACTATCATTCCTTTGATAATGTGCTGAAATCTACAGATGATGGATTTAATAGCTAATTCCTAAAGAACAGCCTGACTTCTGCTTCTGTGTTTGTAATAATGAGGTGCAGAAGTTTGCCAATGCTGCCATTCTCCTTCATCAATGGGTAATGACATTTCCTTTTTTGAATCATTTAAAATTACTTTTCACAGGGAAAATTCCTCTAAATTGATATTCTGAATTATCAGTTTTGAGTTTGATTCAACCAGTTCTTCTCTCAAGCTGCCTTTTGATCAAGCAGCTCTAATGAACAACTCCTCTAACTATATATGCACTTTCTTCTTCCAGGGAGAGGCTATGCATGCTGCTCCTAACAGTGTTTCAAAAGGGCAATTGTATATTACATGTATGTGTGTCTGTGTGTATATACGTATATGAATATATGCATATTTATTTAAATGTAGCAATTATATATCTCTAAAACTCTGTGCTGATGTCAACATGAAAAACACAGTGATTAGACAAAGACTGTGGAACAAGAATCCAAAAAACTGCCAAGGCCACAATATCAAACCCACTGCTTCATGCTATGCTGCTTTCCTTTTTCAAATAAAGCAATATTTCAGGTTTGTGCAGTACTCACAGGTTCTGGTCTCAGAAGCATGACCCGGTATATTTATTCTTGAACAAAAATACTTTCACTAGGTTGACGCTGCTGCCACTAGTAATAGCTTATGAAAGTGAAAGTGTTGCTTATTGTATCATAAATATCATATCATAATAACATCTCAAGGCTTCACAGAATTCAAACTCTTCTAGCATCTCTTACCYGAGTCAATAAAAGACTAAGGCAGAGTCAGTCTTTCAGTAGGTGTGTTGCACACTGGTCACAAATTTATTTAGAGAAGTTATTTAGAATTATGTATATATATGTATAACATATGTAATATTTACATATATATTATTATACATATTATATATTTATATACTATTGTATAAAATATACATTATGCAAAATATTTAAATATATATCATATGCATATAGATTATGTATAATATTTATATATCATATATTTATTATTTATATATTTTCTGGTGGAATAACTCCTGGCCTAACTAACCAGGAGTTATTTAGAGCAGAAACTGCTGTGAAACAGAAGCTGTGACAAATTTCAACAGTGATCTCCCCATTCTATGTATGGGGAATCCTTCCTACAGCGTGCTTTTAAAAARGAAATTAATGATAAGGTAGTCTTCAGCCTCCTTGAGGAATGTTCAGGTGGTTTGYATATTTTCCCATCTGTCCCTTGGGCAAATCTTCACAGAGTTTAGCAAGCTGTTTCTGCATCAGCAGATCCAAATGGTGCAGGATCAGTGCCATGTATTTCTGTGACAAGCTGATGCAAAATGGGCCTACGTATCTACAAATCCACTGACAAAATCTCCCCATTTTGCTCGTAATTCACCTCTGTCATCCTGCTTCACTGCTGGGTTATCAACAGTTGTCAACATTGTTAAGGTCAGTAGGCAAGAACTGTCTGGCTACTTTGATACTCCACATAAGTGAAAGYACAGTTTCTCTGGATTTGGGAGATGCAGAATTCCAGCTTCAACTTTTTTTTTTATTTTTTTTTTCCATAAAAGGATTGTTAGATGAAAATGAACATATGTTATCATCTCAAAATCTGTGCAGGGTACGTTACTAACATTGCGAAATGATACATTAAACTCACACTACAAGAAGTGATAAGATACGATGTATATCAGGTTAAAGCCTCCACATATATGAATGTGTAAGTTTGGAGATGTAATCATGCAACTATTTGAACTTTAAGATTAATGATTTTTTTTTGATGTAAATTCTAATATTTATACATGTGAAAGCTTATTCTTTACAAAAAAAGAAGCAGAAACCTATGAGAATAGGAATATTTGAAGATTTTTGTGTATGCACAAGCTGAACTTTGATAGGAGTACTTGCAAAAAAATGTATAAAACCTACTTTGTATTCCAGCTAGGTTGCATTATCCCTAGCATTTTCTAGATATGCTTACARTGTCTAAAAGAAATACTCATCTGCCAAGAGCAAGCTCTGTAATAGCATCATATTAACCTATTTAATGGTTAGAGRTACCACAATGTGTCAATGCACAGTAAGTAATAATGCCTAAATAGTAATCGTCTGCCCAAAGTCAGTGATTGAAAATTCCTATTTACGATTTTTTTTTTTAATCAAGCCTCAGTTCCCTACTGTTTTACAGCCAAGTTACTGAGGAATGTTTCCCAGCAGCATACCCTACAGGCAAATTACATTGCTAGCAAGTCCAATAATAACTGTCAGATTCTGCAAATTATCCTCTTTTTTTCTACCTGAAGTCATAAGAACTTATAGGTTCTTTGGCAGATTATTCGCATGAAATAGGTGTTGCTACTTCTTCCTCCAAGAAATAAGACAGTTTGTGAATTTTGTCTGTGAATTGTTGGCTAGCCTATTTTTAAACTTAAAAAATGAATTTTTTTTCATATCATCTTAGAGCACTTTATTTTTAGATGACAACCTGCTTTTTCCTTTCTCCTCAAGTAAACTCTTCACTATACATTTTTACTTCCATAGCTGCAGAAGACATAGACTAAATACAAAAGGAAATGACTATAAAAGCTAATACTACTGTGAATAAAATTGAGGAATGGGTTCTTTTCTATTTGAATTTGAGTAATTAAACAAGGCTTTAAAAACTACAAATTATTTTATAATGTTTTTACAAATTGAAATACACTTTTACTCAACCCAGTATTCAAGAATAGCTCCGGAACAGAGGAAAGTAACTTTTTTTTCCTTTCTTTCTTCCTTTCTTTCTTTCTTTTTTTTCTTTTTTTTTTTTTTTTAAAAAAAAGGTCCATTCTATAAATGAACGAGATAAGAGAATAAGTAGAAGACAAGGTCACCTTTCAATAAATGTGGATGACACTTTTCTTCACTTAAAATCTTTGTCATTGACTGAAAAAGTCAAATGTAAAACAAAAATGACTTTAAATTTGGAAGACATTGGATTACCTTATCGATTCAGATAATGTCGGCTTTCAGTTCAGCAGTGAAATATATATAACTCTAAAGGGTTTCATTTCATAAGTGTTTAGCCATAATGGTTTACAAAAATGTTTGTGAACATATAGCAGCACTGTGCTTGTGCGAGATTTTGACTGAAGAACCATCAGTTCTCAAGAGCTTTTAGTGAGTGGAGCAATGAGCTGCTTGCTGTGGAGCCATCAAAATTTAGTCTTTATGAATATTGAAGCAGGTATTAAACATGCTTTTAGATGTAAGAACTACAAACTTCAAATATATCTGAGCATGAATTCCAATGCTAAATATGTATATATTTAATTCCAGTTTGCTTGCTCTCTCTTCCAGTATTACGAATTCTAATACTGTGAATTCCAGTACTAAATACTAATATTCGGGTAAGTTTGGATGGTTAAACTGAKACCCGCAGAGACCACTATCATTTTTTTTTCAAATATACTTCCCATGCTAGAYGGGATGCAATCCATAGATATGTCTTTGGTTCTTTTGCAATCTCAGTCTGGGTAATGGCACATTACAGATAGATACCTGATTACAGGTAGATTATAGATACCTGTTACAGGCAGCATATTACAGATAGCTACATATACTGCACTGGACATAGAACATCTTCTGGAAGGTGGTTTGAAATATCACATTAATTTAATGAAGTTATAGGTGGTTCCTGCAATGTAATCTGCATATCCAAATAAGTTCTCTCTTCGGCTTAGCAAAAACCACATTCTGTAGGAAGGAAGATTATTCAGCCTACATGTCCATCATGGCATCCCCTCTCTCTTTACATTTAGGAGCTGATCCTTGCATTCTCCATCTACTTAAAATATYGAGAAGAATTAAGCCTTTCAAGAAAATGTAATATTCAGTAATTGAAGCCCTAGATTTAGTAATTCWGCTATGACTAACTGAGGCTGTAACTAAGGTGAAAGAAAGATCTATGCAGTCTTTGTAGCTCCCAAAGAGAATAATTCCTTTTTGGCCTCCAGGATAAACACTGCTCCTCTACTAATTCTACAGGCATGAAGGTTGCCGAAACCCCAGAGAACGAGAACCGCAGAGTATCCCGACAGCTGCTGCATTTCTTAGGGTGTGGGAAGAAAGTACAGAGCTGACAAAATCCCCTCTCCTTAGGCTAGCTGGGTAGCAAGCGGGATGACAGCCCACACAAGGAGCAAGACTTCTGCTCTATCCTCTCATTTTCTTCACATCATCTTTCTGCAGGCTCCTTTTCAAATCCTGTCAAATCAAGGTTCCCACACTGAGACAGGTGGTGAGTATTTTATTCTTAAAAATAGTGACTGCAGATGAAATGAGCCATCTGTATTCTCTAGGACTAGTACACTGGAGGCTCAGAACAGGAGAAAACAGATGGCTCAAGGAAATTTATAAGGAAAAAATAATGAAGGAGCTATAATTGAAGGATAAATGAAGAAACAGTGTCAGCTAAATTAAAATACTGGCTTTCAGTAAGGGAAATGGAGTCTAGGACAGTATGATAAAATGAATAAGCAAGGAAAGAGCAGACTATGAATGGGGATGTATCAGCAGTAAGCTGTGTTCTTCATAAATGGTAAATGAGAATGATAAGGCAAAAAAGATGTCATTAAAAAACCATATTTCAGAAAATCAGTTCATTAATCATGTGCTTTTGAGGCAAGCTTCTTATTTTGCTTATATTTTACTTACCACAAAGAAAAAAATTAAAGTTAAATTAAAGTTAAATCACTTATTCTGAAGTGTTGCAAAAGTGTTTTAAATGGCTGGAGGTAGCCTTCCATCTCATGACAATTTGGGAGAAACCAGCTTTCCTCTTCTTACATCATGGTAAGAAATGCCTACAACATGGAAAAATCTCCTCGTTCCATCAATTGCAAACACTCAATGACGTTTAGATTTTTTTCTAACAAAATTYAATTAAAATTGTCACAATGAAAAGGCATTTTGACCTTAAAAAGAGTTATTTTGTTTCTACAAAGTGAAGAACCATTCCAATTGWCACTAGCAAAAGTTATGGGAAGCTATTATTTCTTATAATTAAAGTAGAAAAAATATGGGATGTATATGGTACAAGATTTTGGTATGGTACAAGAAGAGCAGAAATWACAGGTTGCAGTCAAATATATACATTCTAAAAATAAATACTTAAGATACCTAGATACTAAGAATAAAACATTGCAATTGTTGTGCAATACTATAGCAGAGATCAAGATACTGAACTTAAGTAAATAGAGAGGAAAAGAGCATGCACCAGTRTTAAGAATATATGAAGTAAGGCAAGAAATACTGTGGTTTGGACTCTGGGAACACCTTATACTGAGATTCCAGGAAAAAAAGATTAAAAAAAATATAAGCTGATACAGCAAAGAGATTCAAAGTGAAGGACCGTAATGTCATGGCAGTCATTTTCGACATTAGAAGTGGTCTTTCAGATCTACCAGCAGGCACCATTAAAAATAAGAGGTATATATTTTTTAAACTAGAATTCTGTTAATGCAAGCTTTAATTTATTTAAGTGCATGAATGGAATAAGTATACAAAATTAAGTGGAGAAGTACACATCTAGCTATGTCCAAAAATCTTTTCAAGCTGCTGTCCTATGCAGCTGGCAAGGCTCTATATAGACCCTATAGATATTAAGTCAAAAAATGTAGCAAGTGTGGCAAATATATGTATCAAATAACTTCTTCCGCATACAGTTTATATTAAAAAGAATTARTAAGACTTAATAATTTTAAACATAAAGGAGAAAAAAGTATAATGGAGATGGTTATAACATTCATCTTAACCCTGTACCCCTACTTCTGCTGTCACTTTTCTGGAGGAAGTATCCTTGCCAARTTTTTATTGTGTTGTAGGCTTTTAGCTTCATGAGTCATGCAAATCCTATAGATAATTGCATAATACTTATGTTTCTGAAGTTACAGTTACCCTTGTGGTATGGCTCACTGAACTATGGGTTCTGGCATAATATTTAATGAATTTTATCTTACAATGTTTTGCCATAATCCTCATGTAATATATACTATTTAAGTAAACCTTTGTGTTAGTGCCTTCCAAAACATTTTCTTATGTAGTAAGCTAAATAAATAAATAAATAAAATTTGTGACATTTTAGTGTAGGCATCTCAATTTACTAATCTTTCCTAAAATAAGAAACAAATGGCTGCATTTTAGATTTACAACATTACTGTTGTTGCAACTGTTAATGCCAGGGTTACTCGTTAGTTCAAGAACACCTTCTGATATAAACCTTTCTTTGTTAYGTTAAAGTAGACCAAAACTTTTTTTTGAGCTTGTGTAAAATTAGTGGATAGTCTCAGTTCAAGAGTTATAAATTGAAGTCTCATTCCTATTCATAAAATATAAGGATTTTCATTYAGAAAAATAGAGCATGTGGACTCTGTCTATGAAAGAGTAGTTTGAGATCTCTGATTATTCATAATCATTCAAGAAATCTAGTCAGATTCATATGTTTCCTAAATGTACTGCTTTGTGCTCAAAGAGAAAATACATCCTACAACCTTATAGAATATCCCCCAAAAGGAATTAATTTTTTTCACTTCTTTGGACTTTGAATTAGTCTAAGGAAGTTAGTTTGGTTTTGATTTTCAGTCCATCAACTAGGACTTTTTTTTATCAACGTAATAAAAATAAGATTATAATATCATTAGAAAGAACATTTTTGATTCCTTTGTATCAAAGTGCACAGAAATAGAGTAATAACACTAAGAACATAACGTCTGTTTATATGTGTGTGTATCTAGAGACATGTCAACTCTTTATAAAAAATATATCTTAGTGTGGCTCTTCTGTATATTGTGTCATGGAGCATTATTCTGGGTTTGATTTTATTGTCTCTACTAGCCCTGTTTAATGCTAACCAAGAAGAAAACTTGTCTTTCATTAATAGTACCATCCTCTAGTAATTGGTTTTGCACTGCAAAAGATTTTGTAGACCTAGCAACATTAACTCATCAAAATAAGAATGAGAAATTCATTATATGTATTAGARAATAGCTCTTATTCTCACATTTTACAGTAAGGAATAATGTTGTTCATATTCTATATTTTATAACAGTTTTCCAAACGATTTGAGATCTTTCAGGTTTACATAGTAAGTTTAAGTTACAGGCTATATTTATTCAAAGAGTACATTAGAATTGTGAAGGCAATATGTTGAGAATCATCTCATAAAATTATAGTTATTATTTTGATACAACCAGAGGAAAAACAGTTTGAAAAATCAAGGTAGATCATTTTATTTTGTTGAATGTCAAGAAGGATCACAATTTTGTTGAATATGACATTTGTTGAATACCATATATCCAAGTTTCAATTTAGTAAAACATGGAGCGGATACTTAAACTTTAAATAACCGTGTAATAACTTTTTAAATGAAGAATGATATTGAAATTTGTCTTTTCTGGCCACAAGATGCATAAAATAACAGAGGTGGAAAAAAGTCATRAAGGTTCCTGGAGTGCAGGGCCTTTTCCAAACAAAAGCAGAAAAATTTAAAGTTAAATGAATGTACAGAGTTTAATTCGGCCTGTATATTCTACAGCAAGAGATKGCAAAAGTAGTTGCAACCTGTGAAACAGGGTATATTAGTAAGAAGTAGTAAGAAGATTAATTTCCAGGGGAAAGAGAAACACTTATAGTCTATGGAACAGAGAGAGGTAAAGAAGCAGTGAAGGAGGGGAAAAAAGAAGATGGAGACTATATTGTACATAAATTCAGAATGGAATAAGAAGCATTCAGAAAGAGTCACAAGAATAATTTTAGGATGAACTTTTACAATAAATCTAGTCCATTACTTTTATTTTAATGAAGTTCAAAATGAATCTGTTCCTTTACTAACAATTTTTTCTATTTTTCACAATACAGGAAAACAAAAATTCTGGAAATTCCTGAATTATCCAATGCATTTACATATTAAACAATTGGTTAAAACCAAAAATATAAAATTTAGTACTGTTCCTGCAGTACTGAATACTGAAGTGTGCTGTGGCTGTCTGCTTCCATCTTCCTTAGCCTCCAATGTCCTTTGACTATTGGACTACTGCTGCTCTACCTTGTAGTCTCTTTTTCCTTGTATAGTGCACCACTGAAGTGTCCCTGCATGGGGAGCATTGGGGCATAATATTCCCAACAGCTTTTTGTTGAATAAGATACACCCACAACATTTTAATTTTATTTTCAGCCCCCAAAAGTCTTGTAATGTTTGAACATTGACCGAGGGAAATTCTTCATTAAAGGTATATTTTAAATTCATTAATATTTTTTCATTTAAAAAAGGACAAGTTTTGTTTAAAAAAATCTACATCAACAAGTCAGAAAACTGCTCTGAAAAGATCAGGACTAATACTCTGGAGAATCCACATTTCTTCAAAATGGTTTTGTGAGAAACTCTGCTGGTTTTTACATCAAGGATTGGGGCATCTGTTTTACATTGGCATTATAGTACTACTTTTTCAGAAATAAACCTTAGTTAGAACCCTCACTTCAAAAGCACAGAAGATAAAAATAAACATTCAATATCCTTTCTTTTTTCCTTTCACCTTTATTAATTTATAGTGCATATGAATCAAAGTAGAAGAATTAGTCTTAAATATTGTTTTAATAGCGTCAGAAGTTTGTTAAATGCAGGTCAGAATGGCAGCTGGTGTTTTGTACCTCTGTTTTTTGATGCACTTCAGATCCATTCCTTCATCTGGCTGAACAGAATAGCAAAACACCATCTGTAGGAAATAAAATGAAAGGAGAAATGTTTTACTTATAGGTGGAGTTACTCCTAGTACCCACTTTGGCCAAGGCTTAGAGGCTCTGGTGGAAGCCTCCGTTCTGAGGTACCCGCAAAGGTGTGTTTTGAGCACAGGACTGCACTGTCCGGTGTGCTGCWGGTGAGAGATCAGTTCTGTAATTCCCATGATCTGCTTCGGGGCTCATCCTTGTTCCGCAAACTTGTCAGAAAACCAGAGGAGACCATCATTCTGGGCTTAAAGTGAACCAGAAGAAAAGCAACGTAGGGCTCATTCAGATAACGGGCTCCATAAACGATCTAAAGGTGGAGACATCCRTGTCACGCTTTGCTAGTAAGTGGAGGTTGGTTGAGCAGCTTAAAAGAAATTCATAAATTTACTGCAGATTTTAAGATAAGAGGAGTTAGGGAGACTAGGCGACAGTCAGCTACCCAAAAGATGATGGATCACATGAGACGCTGTCTTCCCTCTCGGGTGCTCTGTCTGTGGATACGGCCTCCTGGACCAAGGACATCCACAATCCATCAGAAAAGTCACGGRCACAAGGTAACGTGGGTTGACAGCTCGCTCTCAAGCCATGATCTGGTCCTACTCCGTCTTTGAAAGGTTTTACATGTGCAAAGGAGAAGTAGACAGCAAAGGAAATGTTCAGGAAATTATTACAGTTACCTCTGATATAATATCTTAAATTTTACAAATATGAAAGGGACATATGCTAGGCTATATCAGCAATATTCTTGAGAGCAGTCCTGCCTCAGATTTGGCCTAGGGACCAGAAAYGAACATGCACACATATGCCACGTCTTTTTGCAGAGACTACTCTACCAAAACCCTTTTCAGAGGACCTCCCTGGGAGAAGCAAGATTTGAAAGCAGCCACAGTTCCTTCTCTGGTTATTTCTATTCGGTAACGATTCTGCTTTAACAGCTTGTCTTATGTTTTACAAGTTTTTTTTTCCTCTAGTTTCATCTCACTGAGCTTGATGGAAACCTTTTTCATCAAACACGATTTAGWGTCCAAAATCTTCTCAAAGATCTATCAGCAGGGGAAGTTATTAAAAACTAAATATTCACTTGCAGTGGCATTTAAAATTACRTTTTTGCACAGAAAAATCATACTATAGAGAGCAAAAATCATTTCTGATCATATCTTAGCCCCTTAAAATTTTGTTTTATGGGGAAATTTTTGCTGTTGTTATAGTTTGTCTTTCTTTTGCTTTTTTAATTTTTATTTCCTGCCTGGTTATTGGAMAATAAGCACAGGAAATACTATTTTTCTAATGATGATTAGTCTTCTTTCTTGTCCCCTGTTGAATGACCTAGCTTTTATTCTTGTAAGTTTAACTGGAGTAAGGCAAATTCTCTCAGAGACTAGCATATATTTTTAATTTCTCAAAAATGATTGAAGAATGCAGCTATTTTTATCTGAAAAGTGAGTAGCTTTTGAGAGATTTATAAATAATACACACAACAACTCACTGCAGCAGTAAATAAAAGATTGCACACACATGCATAACCTACTACAAAGTATTGGGTTACATTATTCCTTACTCTTTGGGGCCTGTAAGTTTACAAAAGGACTTGCAGCAAAGTTAGAGACAACACGYGGAAAACCCCATATCTTTTTTGTGCCACATGCTACTAGCAAGGCTTGTACTGGAACAAGTGTGGAAGATGATAGTATTTATGTGCTTCACAGTAGACAAAGAAGACAGAACGAGTGCCAATTACTTTCCCCAATATAGAGGCAAAAAAGACTGAATTAATGTATACCGAAAAGCAAGTTTAGTCTTCAAAGAGCTATACAGAAGGTGTGTTTTTCCTACAGATGTGGAGTTCTGCCTCTGGTTAAAAATATTGGCAGTGTTCATAACAGAGTGCATCATCAACACAGCACAATAATTGATTTTCTGAGAGGACTTATAAAAATAGTCTTACATCTTTAATAATATCTATAATCCACAATGATGTGACAATTATTTCAAAATATGCCTGAAAAACTATTTGTTATTATTTCCAGATGACTAATTTCTTCATTATTCAGTTAATAGAAAGAATGACAGTCATTACTCTAAGAAGACTACTAACCTTTATATGCTATGGTTGTAAAAAAAATAAGCCAACTCAAGGCAAAACAGGGGGTTTATTTAGAAGCTCATTGAAAAAATCATAGAGCTCAATGAAATATTTAGRCATTACTACAAAAAAAGAATGCCATTATCCACTGTCCCCCTCCTAAGCAAATTAAAATTTATGTCAACACAGGAAAACTATAATCAAAAATAAATTCAAAGAAAGGTCAGCCCAATAAATAAGAATTCAGTTTAGTGAATGCTATACTTAGAAGGGCATCTGTTCTCCAATAGCACATATGGCAAAATGAATGAAAGGAGGTATTTTTGTTTTCGCTTACAGGGTTTTTAGTTACATAGAAAAGTATATTTAAGCCTCTTCTACCAGTTTAGACCTGCAAAGCATATATTTTAACTATTTTTTTCTCTGAACTGAAATCTATAATAAGCTATGCTGGGAGAGGAAGGTTATATTTCTGTATTTTCCAGCTGAAATATGTTAGCCATCTCTCTCTAGAGGCATTACTATCTGACTTTCCAACAGCCGCTATATTACCAGATCATCCAAAAATATTGATTTGGTAAGAAATATCATAATTTAGAAGCAAGATTTTCAGTGTTGGAGTTTTCATGACTGGTTAACATGGTGGAAGGCAAAGCTGTGTGTCTCTGAAAACTATCTTCCTAAAATGCTTATGTATTTAGAAAAATAGCAAGTGATTGCCTCTCAGTCACTGGATGTGCACATTACTTGATTAAAAAATGCATTCTACTTTCCAAACGCTGAACCATCAAAGAAGGTGGAACTTAGTGACTCTAATTCAGATCTTTAGCTTATAATGTCATTTGCAAAGAAACTACAGGAACAAACAAACAARAATTGCAAAGTACTTTGAGATCAAAACTGATTTCAGCTGGAACACACTTCTTCATCAAATTCACTTTTGAGGTTGGACATTGTTAACCTTGCAACTGAGGARTCAAATGGTGCTACGTCAAAATAAAATGTAAACGCTGGATTTAACTAACGCAAAATGCATGAATAAAACAAATGGGAAATAACCACAAGCAGTACATTTCCTCAGATCAGTTCACCATGGTCATACACACTCTCAAGTATCGATGTAACCTGTAAATATCACTGAATAACAGTCTTTGATTGCCAAGTTCTTGAGGGCTGTTATTGTCCGGAGGGGTGTATCTAACATCGTGTACTGAACACCAACAACTACAGTCAAGGCTGGTCGCGCACAGCGCAGCAATGCTCTCTTCTCCTACATGACCTGAAATTCTCTTCTGGAAGCAGAACAAGAAAGCAGAGCAGTTCTTTGTCTATCAYCTTGTACAAGCCTTCCTGCTCTGTTTAGACAGACTGAACTAGGTTCTTAAGTACGGGCCTAAATAAAGAAATTGGCTGATCAGATATTGATATGTATGGCCCATGTATCAGGGCTTTCAAATATATTCAAATACTCTCTTTTCTATTTCACTTGAATATCTTCAGCATASGACGCACAATGGTGCTATAAGGCGGTTAATGTTATTAATATTTGCAAATAAACAGGAAAAGGTGCCCAAGGTCATGTACAAAATCTGTGGCAAAGCAAGAACTTGAATCATGGGGATTTTTTTGGTTTAGTACTCAYCCTAGTCAAAAACATTCTCTAAGCTAAAAAGTATATAATCATATACTATCATATATAATGGACCTATGAWGCTCTATTTTCTTAACATTTTTCTGGTAACAGCTCTCAGTCTCACTAGATAGTTTAGGAATCAAGGATTTTTCTATGAGAAGCAGCAAAATCTTTCCTTCTGCAAAGGAACCTCAGAATTTTCTGTAACTCATTGATTTCACAATATCTTGGCGCACATACTACCTATTCCGAAGCCTACTGCAGTTACTGAGTTTTCTAGGACTGTAATARCTTCAAAGTAGTTGAATAAGGAAGATGTTTKGTTTATAATTTAGTAAGTTAYACTTCCTCTTTTTAATRGGTATAAAACTAACTGAAAATTYTAAGGTCTTGATGAGCAAATTTTACCTAGTTGACTCACCTAATTGTAGCACTCACTGCATTTTTCTGAAAAGTAACTTGTGATGCTGTGATGACTGTTGTCACAAGAGTATTTGTATTAAAAAAAAAATCCTCTTTTCTAATTATTGCTTATATCACTCCTTAAGACACCATTAATCAAATACTTAACCTATTCCTCATATTTGTAAGTATAATTTTGACATTTTATCTGATTTGTAAACTGCAGGATCACCAAGCTGTCATTTTTGTTTGAGTATATCAATTTAGGACTTTTTATTTTTATTTTATTTTTTTCTATTTAGCATTGTCTAAAAATGCAATAAACAAAAAGCTCTCTGTCTAGTTCAGATAGTTAGAAGGAAGATCCTGGACTTCTTTGTACAGATATAGTAACTTGGACTTTGAGTACCCTTTAAAAGCTTTAGCATTTCTTCTCACAAGTAGTCTATAAGTGATTTTCCCCTCCAGCATTCTTTCTTAACATGATTTTGACTGATTCTGTAAGGGTAATAATTTTAGGAAGAAAAAGGAGTTCAGGAATAAATAAAATAGAAAAGACAGTACAACGTTTGAGCTTCAGAACTTTAATTCTTTGAATGAGGGAATAGTTAAATCACATAAAACTTTTCAATGTGCTGCTTGAAGACAGTAGTGGGAAGCAGATGAAGTAATTTCTGTCCTACTTGCATTATAGTTGTCACAAAAATATTGAATTTCTGAAGCTTACAGTATAACTGTCAGTTTATTTTGGTTTTGAAGTATCTTATATCTTCTCTATATGTTCATTAGTCATAAAGTCAGTCAAAATCATTTTTTTAAGGAACAAATAGTTTCTCCAGGAGACAGAGCACTGATGCTTACTTGGAGAAACTGATATGCAGCAAACTTATCATTCAGTAATGCAGTAAAATCATCTATTAAAAGCAGCATTATTGAACACTTGGAATACACATTTATTCATGATTGTTTATTTTATTTTTAGAAATCTGTGTACATGCACAAATCTTTAAGAGTTTAATGTGCAGATGTTGTTCACCAATATTTTCTCATATAAATAGTATATCACAGAATCAGTAAGGTTGGAAGGGACCTCTGGAGATCATCTAGTCCAACCTCCCAAAKATTTCCTGGTGCTGGTTCTACTGGGGCTTGAACCCAGGACCKTCAGTGTGTAAAACAGGCMTGTAACCACTACACTAYAAAGGTATGCAACTACTTGTGGGTTGTGGCTTCCTGGCAAATCTCCTATGGTGGCTCATGTGGATCTTGAGGCTCCTTGGCTGAGATAGTATTTTCCCTCTTGAGGCAGGTGGGACTCTGGAAACCAGTCATCTATCTATGGGACAACTGTTTCAGTGACTACAGAGATCAACCTTTGCTGCTTTACACTTTATTTAACTCATTCTTTAGTTGATGTGGATAGGAAACATCTGCCCTGTCCCTCAGCTCCTGTCCAAAACACAAGCACATTGTCAAAAAAGCACAATAGAGAAGGAAAAAAAAAATAGAAAAATAGAAAAGAAAAAACTCCCTTAAAAGCACAATAGAAGCCTATTGGTCTAAAATTAATTTCTAAAGTTACTAGAAGTTATACAAATTTCATAGTACAGACCCATCTTCATGAAAGTAATATGTTCATTCCATACGTTTTGGCAAGTATTTGGAATAATAATGTATTTTATCTTTTGCTTGACTAGAGTTGTTTCATATTTTCATTAAATATGAACAACAAAGAAAATCAAATGCCAAAGTAAAGGAATCCGTTGTGTATTTAGAAAATAAAAAATTTTAAACRAAGAATAACCTAAGAAGACTTGAAACAATATATTTTATCATCTGAATTGTATAGTAGATTCTTACAGTATATAGAATACGATTACAGTATTTGGAATTTGATTGACACCCATAGGAGTTTAAATGCTTTATYTCAACCACTAAAACACTTTTTTAAAATAATGCAACAGAATTCATTTATAAAGAAAAATATCATTTAGAGCATATTCTTTTAAATGACTTGCATTCCTTCATTTATTTCTCTTTCTTCATTTAGGCAAAATTTGATGAAAATCAGACTTCTCATAAATACAGCAAAGGGAATTTCCCTGTGTTTTAGCTAAACCTCTGGCTCCATCTACATTTAAGTCCAAAATTACTTAGTCCACAGAAGTCTTATGTGCTTCCAGGCCTCAAATTTCTTAATTTAGAAACAAAGATCCTCCCTGTTAGACGTCTCCTTAACTTTTCTACTACTCTCGAGCCTAGCCTAGGATCTGAACTGTACTTGCAACACATTAAACAAATTAGTMTTTGAGATTGCTTATAAACTAATCTTAAAACAGGAAAGGCCCGGTCTTCTACTGGCAGTTGCCCTGAAAGACATTCAAAAAGTCAATGTATGGAAAGCCATTGTAWGGAAATGACAGGTTCAGAGGTGACCTAAACTAATGCTAGGTAGAGAGGCTCACTGCTTCAAAGACTTGCTCTCAAACATATATAATGGAAGAACACTACCTTGCAAACAGAGAAATAAACAGAGGTAAATTAAAAAAAAAWGACTGTTGATTGAAACTATGGACATTAAACACGAGGTAACAGAAGTAAGGGCTGTTTAAGCTTTTTTTTTACTCACAAATTCTGCTTAAAGGCACACTTCTCAATTACTCTCCAGATACGGAATTGTGATCTATGCATTGGAAAAGAGCATTTTTGGTGCTTTAGTTCTCTTAGTATGTGTTAACCTTTGAGGCTATCCTATAAACTATAAATGAAATGTGAATTTTTGCTGTGAATGTGCKTTTCAAAACAAYTGTGTGTTCCAGTGGTTTTAGAAAATGAAGTGTACTACAAAGGGATGGAGRCAATAAAGGAAATGTTTCCTGTGCTGTTGATTTGGGGAAGAGTCATGCCTTCATGACTTCAAACCTGATAGGAGGCTTATTAGGTGTTTGTGAACCCTTGAATGGATCTAGTGTCTCAATAGCTCTTTGCTTGTGCCAGATGCCTGACTTTCAAAATAGGAACTTTGCGTTAGCACATTACTCCTGCACTTTATGAAAYGTGTTGAGAGAGCTCACGAAATTCTAATTTTTAAAATTTCCCATAAATTTGTGATAATAAATTTGTAATAAAAATAAAATTAATGACACATATTTTTCCACAATCATGCTCTGAAAAGAATTCCAGTAATATCTGTATGCTATGATAACATGTATGTGTTAAAAGATTTTTTGCTTCTTCAAAATTAATAGCAATTTAAACTAACTCCTTCTTTATGTAGARAGCTAAAGTCAATAAATGTGGATGCTTTGGCTAGCTAAAGGACCATGACCGGAAGGAATTCTGCGGCATGACCCACAGCTGCTTATACCTGTCTCATGCRCAGGTCGCCCTAGGACCCATGTGTATGCAGCAATTACTGCAGAGGTGATTTTCCTTTTAAAACCTAGGTCTGAAGTGCGACTCTCTGTGGAACACCTTGGCTGGCAACAACTGTTAGTACCAGCAGCTTGACTGAACAAATCCCTAGGATCCCTGCTTTCCCTCACAAGCTTTTCCCTCTCGCGATTGATAATTTCATTTTGTTCTATTAAAAACAGGATTCTAACCTCTAATTCAGAACTTTTGTTAAACATTCGGCGGTACTTCAGTCATCTGAAGTCACGGTACTTTGCACGATTTGCCTACTCTCATACAAAGATTACATCTATTTCTCCAGGATCGTGATCAGCTGCCTAAACCAGCATTTCTTTTCGAGAATCTTGTTGTTTAGATTATTACTGAGATGGGTCGTCAAAGGATATAAATACCCTCAGTTTCTCCAGGTTTCATCACAGCTACACACTGCCAATTTCTAAATCAAATGCAGGCCATTTTTGAACAGCACCTGATTACAGCCCATCCTATGTATCGAATATGACCGGGCTTTGATTGCTGAGAAGTGGGTGAATATGAATTAAATGCAAAAACACAAAACTTTTCAGGAAAGTAGTTGGTAAAGATCTGCTTTAATTTTCAGTAAAATAAAACAACTTTCCTAAATCTTTTCTCAGAACCCACCAAACTATTTCAGTTAAAATAGTTCAGTTCCAAATAATTCCACTGAAGGTGGAAAATTATCACAGCTAATTTCATCCCAACACTTACTGGTAACAGAAAATGGGAAAATTTGACTCCTATTATTAGAAGTTTAAGGGAAACAATAACTGTAAGTATTTAATTACTCAACGGTTTTCCTCGTATGACAGTTATCGAGGGAAACTGATTTCTTTCTTTTCTTGAATTACTTTGTCTTTCTCCTAGGTGGTATTTGAATAGGACACATTTGAGACCTCTTATTCACATGGGTAAATGTTTTTAATTGCTCTTTATTCTTTTAGCTGAATTTTCCAGAGTTTAGTTGCATTTTACAGAACACTAAAAGATTAAAACCAATCATGAAGAGTACTGGCCCAACAGGAGTTTGGTTTACAAAGATATACACTGATGAAGACTTAATGTGAATGGAAAATGAATCTAAATTTCATAGACCACTTTCTGGAAAAGCTATTCCATATGTTCTGAAAAGAAACACCTTCCCGTGTTTCAGACACAAGCAGACATATAAAACAGACTGAAGACTCTCATCTTAGAAATTTCTCCTGGATGGAAGCTATTTGACAGATGGTTCAATTAGTGTCCTTAGGAAAGAGAATAAAAAAGTGCGTATTACCTGAAAAGCGATTGCTTAACAGAGAACTGTGTCATCTGGTATTTACTGTAGTATATGTGAAATGAATGTTCGTTTTTTGGAAATTAGTCTTGGAACTAAAATTCATGCATTGAAATTCTTCTACAAAAGCTAAAAACAAGGCAAGCAACATCTTTTTTCATGTGGCATTTGAAGCTATGCCTGCCCTGGCTGATAGGCATATACACAAAAAGGGTTTTATCACCTGGGAGGCGATCCACTTTATTACACAGTCATAAAAAGACAGAGTGCAAGTAGCTCGACTAAAGGGCAAAGTAGACATTGGAGACTAGCATGCAGAGTGAAGATAACAGTAGACTTGTGATTTGGACAACCTTCACAGACAGAGTCAGGACTCAAATTTGARAACACTCAGAACTTCGGTTTAGACTTACTGAGATAAATAAGTCTAATCCCTTGGCTCACTAGCAGAAGACAGAGAATGGACTTCTTCAACAGAGTCATACTCACCTTCCACTCACTTCTGTGCAGAAAAAGCTCACAGCAGTTAATTTGCTTAACTTTCCCCAGCAGTGTGCTTACAGATACATACCTCCATGTATTACACAAAGAGAGTAGTGAACTACTGAAATGTTTCCAATACTGTTTTGGGTAACTTTTTTCACTTTTTGGAGATCTAACTCAACAACAAAAAAAAATAATGCTAAATATTACATGCTACAAAGATAGTAAATATTGACTTATATGCCATAATTTATATTAATATGAACGCTATTCAAAACATAACCACACACATGTGTACACAGGCATATAAATTACACTTTATAAAACAATTTATTTTCTCTAGTGTCATTTAAAAGTCATCCTTCATCTGAGGAAATTGCATCCAAAGTGATAGCAGCTTTCTATGCAGATTACATCTGTGTCACAAAGCGTACAGAAGCTACAATATAATTAAGATTAAGAATGAATGAACAGTAGCGACACAGCAAACCCTTTGCCAGGCAAAGTTAGATTTGAAAGGGGACTATGAATTTGGAAAAAGGAAGGGAAAATCAACTTTAGGATGGTTACAAGTGCAGGCTGAATATGCTGGGACAGGCGTTTGAAAAATACCTTTCATTTGACTTGTCTCATTCATTATGCAGCTTGCAAACTCTGCCACAGACTAWTTGTGATTCCTGCAGGCAAGTTTTCATAGCAATTCTAACTGCTTCCAGAGCAGATCCATTCTCTTTTATTGACTGAAGTAGAGAACTTTGGAAACATAAATTTTATGTTCTCGTTCCTCCCACAGACTGTAAACCTACTGCATAACATACTAGCGTATTGACTGTCTTACTGTGTTACGTGGTTTACTGTCTTCAAGGAGATGAGATTCATTATGTTTGTAACCAAGTCAGAAAGCATTTTTGTTTGTTTTAACRGCAAGATGGAAAAAATGCAGGTAAATTGTTCAAAGATGTAAGGTTAATGCAATTTATCAAATTGGTTTGCAGTTTCTCATCATTCTTCTCCATCACTGCTATGATACATTGACCCTGTGAAGGTTTAAAACCTTAAATCCTGTTCCAGTAAGCGGGAATTAAGGCTGCGCAGGTTTGACAATTAATAAACTATGTTTATAAATGGCATAAACTAACAAACTCACAAAAATAATTTGTYTGTGTGTTAGCTTTTATTAACATATATACCTACGGAATAATTTATTTGAATCATCCATTTCCCATTTTGTGCAACTGTAATTCAAACCTTTCTGTGTTTAGGAAAAGAAATCTTCAGTGCATACGTTTTGTTAACCTAACCTCACATTTAAAAATCACTCAGAAGAAAGCACCACCATTATCTAGCCTACCTTGAATCTGTGATATTTCAGTTGCTCAAAGAAATGTCAAAATCAGTATCAATATGAAGGCAGCAGTTGTTCTGACAGCTGAAGCATGAACTGAATCTGTCTAGTGAAATTAGCCTAATATAGTCAAATTACTTCTGTTTTTTAACTGTATATGGGCAGCAGCAAGATACATTTTGTACTGCTTCGCCTTCAAAAGATGTTTATTTCAAACAATATTTTACATTCATCTTTGCTTTCTATAAGAAACATCAATTAAGAAACATATACTGGAATTAAGTAACAAATTATTATGGCAATTACAACCGGAAAAAATACTTCTGAAATCACAGCTGTTTTCGTATCAAAGCCTTCACTGAAATACTTTACAATTTCCATTTTCCCTCCCACCAATGGTAATTAGAGCTCTGCATCGAATCTTATTCCTCAATCATGTATAGAAAAAAATCCTAAACAATGCTTTGTTTTCTATTTGTTGCATTATGATAGCCTGAAGTTTTAGCTTTGTTAGAAACCCCTCCAGTTCTTAAGGAAATGAGTCATTTTTCTTTATTTTGCAAGTAGCATGACACAGATCTCTCTTGAATGTGTATGGAAGAAGTAAATAATCAAAACCTTCTGAAACTTGTACTATGTTGTTTCATTTGGATTCATATTCTTCAAATAAAAGCTGTCACAAAAGTGGATTTAGCCTGAAGGTATATGTTGCTTTCATTATCTCTGAGATAAGTCTTACACAAGAGGATTTTATTTATTAGTACTTTCCTAAGTTTTTTTCCCTGCTCTGTTTTTTGCATATTTTTATCATGAATGATTGTTACCTTTCAAAATAAGAAGAGTAGGAAGGACAATAACTTGACAGCACAGCTAAATTCAGAAATTTCCAATGAGGCATAGTTGCATTAGGAAATAAAAGCCACTCAGATCGAATCATCTCAGCTTCAACAAAACTACTCAGCATCCGTGGCAGGATTCCCAGACTTTTTTGTTATCTTTGCTGAATCTCCAAGTTGATAATTGCAGTAATAGACATTTATTAATGGAAAGAAGGGCATGCACTGAATATTTTAGTCTGAAACATCAATTTAGTATGGGAATGTGCCCTACAAATCTGCAACCTGTATTGTCTTGGTTCTACTTTGACTAAGCTGTTGTCAAAGATGAAATATAGTAAAGAGGACAGAACTTAAAATCAAATTCTACTGTACATGGCTTGTGAACTGCTCCTGTCTTTCAAAAGCCTCAGGCAACTGCTCACAGTCATCTAGAAACTGAACTATCTTGATTCCGGAGAGCTCAGAGATGTTGCATGGGATTATTTGGAACTACATGGATCTTCCCTAGAATGACAAATGGAATGAAAGCTACACTTTAGTATTCAGCATGTGTCAACAATGCACTTAGATTACAAAACAAGTGACAAAATAGAGTAGTCAAGACCCAGATGGGTATGTAGTGTAACGATACTTATTCCAGATTTAAATTAGCTACTGGGTACAGGTAGATTTTATAAGTAGCTCCATTCGTTCTGAGAAGCTAAGTACTCAGGCAGTTGGGTTTTGTTAACACTCATATTACCATGAATATTATTAGTAGTCTATTCAACACTGTATTTACTGCAGTGTCGACTCACAAAACAGACAAATATCAGGGACTCTGTCTATACACTGGTCTCCAGGCTAAGATAAATGATTTTCCATATAAAAGAATAACTTTCCGTATGTCTTCAAGGATATTGTCTGGCAATGATGTTCAACCAGAGGCTAAAAGAAGACCATGGCTTCTTGCAGGCTTTGGCTTATGAAAACTAAGCAACAGGAACTGAAAATGGATTGAAATCCGTCATGACATTTCAGCATTTTTTTTCTTTCTTTCTTTTTGTGCACTAGCCTCAACTTTGGTGCATATCACGAGCATCAGGAGCACATCAGATATGTTCTACTGTTTTCAGACTTAATTATGTTTCACACAGACCTGAAGGTGAAGAACTGTCAGCGTGAAGAAGAGTACTGACTGGAGTAAGCCCATGACACAACTATTGACATCCTAGCCTTTCTCTTGCAGTTTGCAGACTGGTGAGTATTCTTTTGAGCTACTCCAAATAAAGAGCATCCTGTGCCTGAGACCCATGATAGCAGCAAAATATGCTTCTTAATATTGCTACTGCTGTTTCAAAAAGAAAACATAGATGGGAAAAATGTACAGTCATGAACATCACAGAGAGAAAACAGAGCTGCAGTAAGAGTGCCTCCAGGCTCCAGGCTGAGCAACCTCAGAATAGAAAACTGTCACTGTTTCCTTCAATTTCCAATGCTTATTATCCTCAAATTGTTCTTTTCTATAGCAGAAGAATATAATGAAGATTGCTGTTGATGAAGATGACACTCTAATTGATAATGTCATTTAAATTGTGCTTAATAAGAATCAAAAAGTGACAGTAGCTAAATGCAAATGGTAGATGTGCCTTACCGTAAACTGCCAGGATGCTACGAAAATTGGCAGATCAGTTGTCAGAATCTACCGCTATGCTTTGGAGATTTGCTGAATTATAAACGTGAGCACACATTCCTTCCTTGCCTCCCCTGTTGGCTAATGTTGAATAAAGGGCATATCATTCTTATATGAGTCAATTTATAGTGTCCCTTGAGTTTTCTTTCACTAGGATGGTGAGAAGTGGTCTAAGATGGGTAGGAGATTATCCTCTTACAAGAGCAAATTCCCCCCTCTCCAATAAAATTGGGCCTACCTGTATAAAGAAGGCTTACACCTTGGCTTTCTACCCAGAATCTTTTCTCCCGTTGACTTGCCTGTTACAGCAGTCATTTGCCAAAAGAATGCCACCTGATGGGGGTAAAATGTGAGAATAAAACAAGGTAAAATCAATACTGATGATGCTAACACTGTACTTGTAAATCTTTATAATCTTGTAGGTTTCCTGGGAAATTAGACTACCTCCTTTTCTACCTCCCTCCTTCTTGCCCAAATAAAGCTACGATCTTGCTCATGTAAAGAAGATGTGTGTGACTGGGGAAGAAATATTTATAATATTCTTTTTTTATTGTCTCTCTTCTAGGCACCTATGGAATGTAAGCTAGGTTTGTGTCTTTCCTCATGCTCTTCATCCAAATGAAAATATGACATACTGGCCAAAAATTTCCTTCTTTAGTTTTATTCTGTGGTGTTTTACCAGAAGTTCTGCTATGTAAATAGATTACGAGGTGGCAAAAACGACTGCAGAAAGTACTGAAACAAAACTAYGAATGCAGCCCTATGTCCTATTATTTCTTTGCTCCTCAGATATTAATCCCATAAGTGGTGCTAAAAATAAGAACCTATGAGGTTTGAGGCGGGGGGAAGGGTTCTATAATCTTAATTGATGACTGTATTGCTCACATTTTCTGTGATCTGATCTTTCACTGACTTACAGTGTAATACATTTTTCAGTTACCATATAGTGGCAAAAGCACTGAATCTGTGGGAGAGATCAGTAAKGTATAAAAGGCTTTGCTGAAGCAGCTCTATTTATATACTTCTCATAATGCTCAGTACTTCTAGATATAGCAACAATATGCCTCATCTTACATAATTTTCTAGTCACTTGTTATTTTTYGCACTTTTATCTCCAGCTAAAAATGACTATAGTATCAGCAACATCAGTATCTCGCACAAGTTAAACTGTGCATATAGTTTAAAGGTTAAGAAGACCATCATTGTACTTCTCTCTCTCATTCCTTTCCTTTCTTCTGACTGACACAAATAGTGACTTCGGAAAGGAGGGGGAAAATAGGTTAACAATAACCTCCAAGGTAGGAATTCTAATGAGATTCAAACTTGTCCATGTCTTATCTTCATTTCCTTTCCGGACAGGTCTGATTGCTTAAATGTTTGACGTCTTTTATGAAATGTTTCTTCAGAAATTATTTTTTAAAGGGCATGACACACACTGAAGAGGAGAGGGAGGAAAACCTTGATTAAAAAATCCAGAGTTGTGTTGCATTTGTTTTTAATACATCTCAGGATTGATCGCTTCATGTGAGTATCCTGCATAATTTTTCATCTTTCTGTGTTTTTTTCAAAGCTACTAGCCTTTGAACAAGAAAACACAACTAGCCTTTCTCAGTTGTGAATAATCATCTCATTCATTTGCTGTTGTTTCAATTTCCTGTTATACCTTTGTTGCTATTCAAGTACTCAAGTACAGCAACTAGCTTGTAAAGACTTTTTTCTTCTCTGGTTTCATTTTATTGAGTATCCAATATTCCATTGTTGCTATTCATATTGCATAGTGGGAATTTTGTCAGCCTTTACATTTGTAACCATAAAAGGATTCTGTTATTGTCCATGTTCTTATCATTTTTAGCTGAGAAATCCTTAAGTAAATGATACCAAGAAAAAGTATTTCCACTCCCAAAGCAGTGTTTAACTTATCATTGACTTTTTTTTTTAGTAAAGGTGTTCTTACCAGTCATTTCAATGCTTGATGGCACTTTTCAGTTCCCTCAGTCATCAGTTGCCCTAAGAGTAGTYGTCAGTTCTGACCAGTATGTGCTAGGATAGTGACAATAGTGTGCCCCAACCAGAGGTAAGTCAGACGATTTGCCAGATGCTTTAAATATATATATATATATATGTATTCCCATATCATCTTACCTGAACTAAAATACTARGATCTGTGTACATATATGTATAACCAGATGGTTATCTGGTAAATATATTTCACCACTCTCTGCTGTGATGCTCTTTATCTGTGCCTGGAAGGCTAGTTAACAACACTATCACCTACAAAAATATTTTGCAAGATGAACACTTGCATGATCTTATAAGGGAGAGCTTAGATATCTYACACATGTAAGAATTAAATATATAAAGTCTCATGTATAACTCTGTGGCATGAATTCCCTCATTTGCTCTCTTGCCTTCTCCCACAGTTTTCCCCACAAAAGCTGATTATTTGACATAGTACACCCATTCACGCACACTTGTGGAACAAATGGCTTTGGAAGAAGTAAGTATAAAATGGGTAACAGCTCTTTGGTGAAAGATCTATTATTTTCACATTATCTATAGAAAATGACATCTACCACATTGTTGCCCAAAGTGATAACTACTGAAATACAAGTCACTGAACTATTTGAACTATTTTTTATAGTTCTTATTAGGTGGTAATTCAGTTAGAGGGAAGAAATGCACAGAATCCGGCGGAAAACACATATACACGCACACACATGCACACACACACAGACAAAGAATGTGGTTGTGGATTACAGCCTGGGCAGGTAGAAATGTCAATGAAGAGTTMGGGTGCTTGAAGCAGGTGGTGTATTTGCATGTTCAAAGCAGTGTATCCAGCAAGATGATCTGCCCGTCATAGTGAAATTTTATCCTCTTACATTATGTTTGAGTCTCTAGGCAGGTTCTTAGCCCTTAGCCTGCCACTTCCAGACTACGCGCTGTGTGACATTTGATGGCATTAACTTTCCCAGGCTGGGTCAGGCACTCTGTCCCCTTGATTAACTATTTTCTTACTTAAATTTTATGTTCTGCTTGTTGTGCCTAAACTATTTTTACCTAGCATACAGGGTTGCAATTCTTCAATGACCTGTAAATGACTGTTAGTGAGTTATTTGGTCCTCTTGTTTCAACCCATGCTCATATTTTCATATTTTCTGCTATTATCCCGTGCTTGTACTCCACATCATACCAGAATATACCTGCTACTAAGGCACAACAAATTCACACAACAAGTTGAGGCTGATAACAAGCCCAGCGACCCTCTGTTCTGAAGCTTTGCTAAGTCAATACACAGCCTAGCTGCTACTTGCTGGTCCACAGGGCTACAGCTTGATGGAGTACTTCACTCTACCACAGGGACTCTGATGACATTTGACTCTTTCAAATCTCCTGGGCCTCAGAAAGTTTATTACTGACTCCTTATCAATGGCTCTCAGCTGAATATGTTTGACTATATCTGAGCTGAGTGTCTAAGGAACCACAGACAATTCATATATCTATTGTTAATTTACCTCTGTACAGCTGAGCTATTTGCTTTCAGTGGGCTCAAAGTAATTCCTTTGTCATATTTCTCACTTGATGCAAATAAAGGAATTATATCATACGACATCAGTGATTAGGAAATGATCTAGTATATATATCACCCTGTAACTTCATATCGCACAATTTGGAACGAATGCCTTGCACCTCCCTTCTCAGGTTATTTAATCTCGGGGGAAAAAGTGGAATTTTTCTCTGAAAGAGAACTGCTTCTTCTAGACATTAGGGAACACATATTGAAATATGACCTAGTTTGCATTCCTCGTAGCTTCTCACAGTAGCATATGTCTAGTCACTATCAAGTGAGCAGTTAATGCCAGGGCTCTTACCAAATTGAAATCCTACACATTTGTAAATGCTGTAGGGCTAGCCTATTTATATGACTTCTTCAGATATGATGAGTTTGAAGTAGAAAACTTCAGAAGCTCAGAAATAGGAAGCTTAGAAGCACAATCCTTTATCTGAATATTTACAGACTTTTTCTAATGCTCAGTCATTTCCTTCCAGACTATCAACAAGAGAAGGAAGAAGTTATTAAATATTAATGTCTCCGTTCAGCTAGGGAGGGCTTGAGACAGTGAGTATTCTAATGAGACAACACGCGTGATCTGGGAACAGTTGGACTGAGCTAGTTTACTAGGGTGTATAACAGTACTATTTCTCCAGGAAAATAAGTAAAAGAAGTAATATTCTTACTCATTAAAAAATTCAAAAATTTTCCCAGGATCTTTTGTAGCAAGTACTCGAAGAGGTGCTTCACCTTATACAGAGTTCAAGCACTGATTCTAAATTTTATATTAATATATCTTTTTTTTCAGTTTGAAGAATCTTAAAATGCTTTTGAACTAGAGAGAAAGTCCCTATAATCTTACCATGTATAAGGTATCAGGTATTTGTAGATAACTGGAAACTGGTAACATAGAGACACACGTAGTTCATTGGCTCAGACTATAAATACAGGGTTACACTGACACTTGGCATGAGATTGAAATGCTTCTATAATAGCTGGAGGAAAAAAAGAACTGATTAACTAGCATTTCTCTGAGTATAAACTCTCTTTTTCCTCTTCCTGTGGGTCTGGAGACTTGGGAAGATTTGCCACCCAGATATTCAGCAGTGGCAATAGGGAGACTAGCTTGTCTGTCTAAGTAGGGCTTGGTTATCAATTACTGACTTTGTGTGTAAGTTTATAGAAAACTCTTAAAGCAAATTGATTTTAGGCTGCATGGTAAAATAGCAGCCAATATCAGAGACAAACTTTTGGTCAAAGACATTGAAAGAGGCCTTTGCTTATGTAAAAATATATGCAGTCTCTTTTTAGTTGCTCTATAGATTGGCTAATATCTTGTCCTTCTAATATTTCTGCCCCATAAGACTTGCGCATCCTGGAGTTGAATTCACAGCTCTGGAGTGTACCACGTGTGTCATACAGTGTTTAGCTCAAGGAGAGGACACCCTTTTGATATAGGATGGGTTGAGTGTCCTGACCCCCAGTCATATGTGACAGGGCCAAACCCGGTTCCCGTGGCAAGAGGAGGTCCCTGTTGTGCAGTACCGTAGGGCAGAAGAGGCACTCGTTCCCTAGCTATGGTRCAGCTCTGTGTGACTGCATGACAATCAAACTCTGCAGCACATGAGCAAAAAATAGTCATTGCTGGGAGGGATTAAAGTCCTCATAACCCCGTACTGTAAATCCATGCCTGTAGGTAGTGCTTTTGGAGAAAGTAGAGTTCCTGGTATCATGTCTCATGTATCTGGTGATACAGATTCCTTCCAGTTTTGTTAACTTCCATATGATTTGACATCTGAAAGGAACACAGGCTTTTTCATTTTTTTCTTCTTCCTTCACAGATATTTGCACAGATGAGCACCAATCTTCTGGAGAAATATTGTATCAGTATGAGAGTGCATTACAATTCTATCCAACCTGACTGTAACCATGCGAAGTGAAGGAGGATTTCCTTAGCTTCTTGGAACACGGTGATTCATTCCACTCATGACATTTGCCTCCATACCTTACCTCATCTCCATTTGAACTTTACTAACCTCAGTTCCAGCCTTTCTTATTTCAAAGCACCTGAAATCTTTCAGGATTAGCTCATTCTAGTAAAAATATTTTCACTGTACTGCTATCAAGGTATTCCGGTGATATAATGCTGTCAGTCTCTTAACTGTGACAGGACAACTAAGGAATCACTCAGAATATGACAATATATTGACTCAGTAACATTCTCTATAACAAATATATCTCAAATATTTTGAAAAGGGCTTTTTCTAGAAAAGTTGAAATGATGGATGTTACCAATGGAATATTTTCAGAAATCTTTCATGCTGATTCATTAAGCTATTTGCTTCCTATAAAGCAATTGGGAATCTTTCCTAATTATAGAAAATTGAAAAAGGAAAGTGATGCTTGTCTGAGTGTACTGTAGTCTCGCTATGCCTTTGAGGGACATCCACAGAACTGATGAAGATGTTCTTTGATGAACATGCACAGAATATTGGGAGAAAAAGAGAATTCCTTCAAGCGAATCTCACAATCAATTTTCTCATTATTATCTGCTAAAATCCATACTGCCTGTGTTGATATAGTAARGTGCTTCTACTCTGTGTTGCAGCTTGCAGTCTGGTCCTGTGCAGTCAGGACATATCCTGATTCAGTATCAGAACAGGATCTAGTTGCAAGCCATCTTTCCGTAYGCTTGGCTTTTCTTTGGAAGCATACCTGAACACACAGGTAGACAGGAAGACACAGTACAGTCCAATAGGTCGATCAAGGAAGTAGGACTGTGAGTTGCAACATGAAGAACTGGCTACTTTCTAAATAGACACATCCATTCGTTGCCATCGTGATGTTTGCAGGATCTGATGTAGTCCTAAAAGCTCCTTGCATGTAGTTGTTGGTAAACATCTTGACTTTCGGTGGTGAGAAGACTCTCCCAGATGTTGCTAATTACTGTTTATTTGTCTACATTGTAATAACTGGCCTTTTTAATGATAATATTTTTAAGTAAGTCGCTTGAACCAACCAGGTCATGGTAATTCTGCAGACTGTATTTGAAGAAACTTATAGCAGCTTCAAATGTGTATGAAATTTTATAAAATTTTTATTTCCAGGAGAAACCTCTGACAGCTGCTATTGGCTTCATCCTTTGTCATATTTTGCATTCAGATTGCACTTCCCTTGACTTAAAAAAAATATTATTGGAAAATAATTGTTTCTTCTATTCCTGTTGTCAAAAGAGAGAGGGATGAGCTAGTCCAGTCTTCTCCCCAAGATTAGAAGGGGTAGAATCTCAGCTGTGCCAAACACTGAAAAACTGTGTTTGGTGTAATGGCCAAATACGACTCAAACAAGGGAATTGTTCATGCTGTGATATTATGAAAAGCTTACATCAGAGATGAGATATGCAGAAAATATGGGACAGATCTTATGCAAACAGCTGCAGAATAGGTCAGAGAACATTTTTCTGAATGAAGGCAGAAGTTCATAAATGCAACAAAAATACTGCACTGCTTGCACTGCTGGATTTTCAGCAGACTGTTCTCACATTAAAAGAAAATTAGAATAGCACATGAAAAGATCTGCAGGCCCAAATGCACAATTTTTTGATTTCAACAGGCTGATTGTGAAAGACTTGGATAGGCATCCTGGAGTCTTATTAATCCAAGGTTAACTCACCAAAAATTGCAAGGCCTTGTCAAAAGTTTCATTCTTGAGAAGATGTCAGTCCTTTTTCTTCAGTTATAGCTCTCAGTAAAGTCTGAAATGAATGCATGTTGGAGGTAAGTTTGGAATGGGACAGTTTTGAAGCAAGCCAGAAGTCTCTCTCTTCTCTGAAGTACTATCCCACAGGCATTTTTCTTGTAACCAGTTTGGTAGCCACCTTCTTATTATGCTCAGAGATATAATTTAAAATGTCGGCTATTAATTTCTTCTAAATTATATCTTGATATAGTTATCAGACAGATTTATCTCATCCTTAGTGTTTAGCAATGGACAGCTAATGCATATGTAATGTCTATGTGGGACACTGCTCACTATTTGCCAAGATATCAAATAACTATCTTTTTTGAAAACATAGCATTCCTTTCCCCTTCCTGTTCTCTTTATTTTAGCATATTTGTGCCTATTTATTTCATTTGTAGTTGCACACATTTCTCCCAGCTATATAATTTTGCTTTTGTGATTTCTRTTCTGAGATTTCATTTTTGTTTTTTTATTCATCCATTAATAATAAAGACTGTCAGCAGACATCTCTTGTACTTTTGCCTACAAACAAGTGAAGATGAGAAGGTCAAAGGAAGAAACAATATGCTGTAGCCCAGAAATATACCAACTGAATATGACCATATCATCTACCTGAAACTAAAAGAAGAAAATCCACACAAATTGTTCTTTTTACTGAGGCACAAGAGGGCAGTGTTTCATAAAATCTAACTTATCTTCTGCTCAGCAATACAATGAAGCCAGAGATGGCACTAATCTAGCATCAGTAAACACCTAAAAGATCAGTGTTAAATGCAAATAGCTCACTGCCAGAGAACTATAATAAGAAGAAAGGCTTCAAGCCAGTAAATTAATTTATTCTAAAACATGCATAAATTTCTAAAACACCAGAAATGTTACATAAGAAAAAAAAATAACAGTAACAATGAAATTTTCAATTAAAAAAAATAGGTTCAAAGCCCAAAGTATTTAATGTTAATTTTTGGTTGATTAGAGAATATGCAAAGACAACACAGCTAGCCAAAGAAAAAGTATGTCAATATAAACCTTCTAAAAGAAGTTAAAAAAATTATATATGTGTGTACGTGTGTGTGTGTGTGTGCATTTGTGTGTATGCACATATACAGGAAGAGACAAAAAGAGAAGGAGAGAGAGAAAGAAAGAGAGAGAGAGAGAGACATACAAGTATTGAAGGGGCAATGGCAGAAGACAATTAGAAGATATTCATGCTGTCTTAATTTAGGCTACCTAATCTAAATCCTTCCTTTTTATATCTGTCTGAGCTAATTTAGACATTTCCTCACTCAATTACTCTTTAGAGTTTCCATTCCTAAGTGTCACATACTTTCTTTGCATTACACTGGGAGTTTGAATATGTGATTTAGCGTGTGGATCCCACAAGAGGGGAAGGTTGGTAGTCAGTCACTTTTGAGGCTCCTGCTCTACACAGATGACCAATTATTCAAATTAAATATATATATATACACACATACACACACACACACACACACACACACGAAAATTATTATCATTCTTGATGAATCCTCCTCTGGATGTTTGTGATTCTAAATTGGACCCAGAAACTTTCACATGGTTTCTTAAGATCTTGATGGCTTCATAATACCATCTAACAGGCATTCAGTTCCTGTGTAGAGAAATACTGATGTCCTTGCTCAAAAGTCTATAATATATATTATTTATATGAGATTAACTATATAATTTATATATATTATTATAGTTTAATGAGTCATGTCTTGACCTTGGAATAAGCAACAGCTATTTTTGTTGTCTGAGATACCTACTTGGCTTGAAACCATGCATTTGTCCTATACAAAAATAGATATTGGTCAACATGTTTCACCAGCCTATTTTACTCCAGCTCCAGGAAAGAAGCTTATGTACTGCCCTTGAAGTATTAATTTTCTAAAATGGATGTGTACTGTGTCTTTGTTGATAATCTATTAGCGTCTTTGTTTTGGCATAGATTTGTGCTTAGGGTGCAACATGTTTCCTAGCACAGGAATCAGCATCTTCACCCGTATCTTAAAAATCAGCCATATTAGACTAAAATTATTCCAGTATTATTTATTATAACTGAAGAAGTAATATTTTTTATAGTTGAAAGTTTGCAACAGATTCTTTATGTGCTGACCAGTTTTCTTTGCTTTGGCACTAGCTAAAGGGTAAAGCATTTTTTGTCTATAAATGACATGAATTGTTTTCCAGCAAACTGTGGACCATTGCATATGACAAGTTCTTAGATTTTCTCACCAAGCAAAAACATAGTCTTAAGGCTATTTATGACACTTGAGACAGAAAGGTCAGCTATGTGTTCAATTCCTAAGTATTTGGAAAAGCTGCAGAGTGAATCCAAGTGCTTCTATCTCTGCAGCTCACAACTGTCAGTCTCTGCTTCTTTCCAGCTTCTGACAGGAAATTACGAATAAAATTCCTTTGGACAAGCAAGCAAAACTTCTTGGCTAACCTCTGAATTGGTTATAAACATCTTTTATCTTTCACTGCCCCAGACAATGAGGGAGGTATTCTTTCCAGTGCTGAATTATTGTCACATGTAAGCCTGTCAGTACTCTCCCTCTGCATATGAACTGGCTCTGTGAAGCAGGATGCTCATGGATTGGATACAAATGATGAAGTTACAAAATTGCCTTTTGAGTACCTTAGTATTTCTTATTTCTTGATCTCATACCTACACCTGAGAAGAGAATAAGCAGGGTTAACTTTCCTTCTGCCTAGTTTAACRTTTGGAGTTGTAAAGTCATGAATACCAGAGATGAACAAAATTGAGAAAAGAGTTCTGCCAATTCCAAGTAGAAAGTTGACATAATTTTGATTTCAGGATATTTAAGACAGTTACTCTCTTGAGCCATAGAACATTTTGGACTATCTTGTTTTTTAGCATTCTGATCAATTACATCAATTAACTGGACATTATACARCTTCTGGAAGTTTTTAATACGATTAAATATATTGGGTCTTTTCCACTATATTGTATCAGTCACTTTTGAAGTATGTCTAGACAGGTAACTGGCAACTACCGCAGCATTACCAAGCACATGAACTGCCTGCAGACTGTGCCCTGCTGTCTATAAAACCAGGCCCAGGTTTCTAACTGCATTTTATAAACCACAAATTTAAAATAGAAAAATATTTCAGTGAAGGCCTATAGCCACTTCTGACCTGAAGMAGTCAGTTTCTGCTCATCATCATTCTTTTCAGTAGTTCCTCAGTCCTAATGGCTGGTGCCACGGTTGAAGTGAAGTTTAGCAGCATCACCACAGTGCATACAAGAAGCCCTTTACACTGCTGAATGCTTGTTTCAGGCTGTGTTTTTCCTTCTCAGGAGTTTACTCATTGGCTACATCATTTCTGACAAGAGCRTAGAAAGAACCTTTTCAATACTTGATCAGATTTGAGACTGCCTTTTCTTCTAGAGAATTCCAATTTTTTTACCAAACAGAGGCTAGAGTATAACTTAGGCCAAAGTAATTGTATAACATCCAGTTCCTATTACACTTGATACACTGATTCTTTAGAAAAAAGCATTACTTCTATGAAGCAAATGCAGAACCTTTAGAACATCCGTAGTCAGAAAAATTTTATCTCTGATGATATCTTAAAGGAAAAGTGGAGCTGATTGGTTGGTTCACTAGGAAACTAGCAAGCTTCCATAATGACCATAGAGTGGCATGGACTMTTGTCTAGTTGCTCTTAAATGTGCTAAGTCCACTATGCAGAAAACTTGTTAGCACTCATCTATAAATCAAGAGAATAACATAGGACGTTGCCTAATGTTATTTATCATGATYGTATTTCTTGAAAAAGACAAAGGCATAACATGATAGTGGGATGCTGTAAAACATTCCATCRCCTGAATAAGAAATCTCCGTTCTAGAAAAAAGGAGATTCCTCCAGAAGAAGGTGAGATATATCCATACAGAGATGCTAATGGAATTGGGGAGCTCCTGCAATTTTTACACAGTTTGAAACTTTTTTTCTCTCAAGACAGAGCAAGATTTCAGATCTCCAGCAGATATTCACACAGGAGTGGCCAGAGGATATACAGAGAAAAGGAAAGAAAGAGAAACTCCCACAGCTTTCTTTACTCCAGCATTATTCTTTGTCTGGCATAAAACAGAGTAGCTCTGACTGAGATTCTCTATCACTGTCACATGAACTGTAAAAAATGTTGCAAGAAACAGTGATCACATGTGTGGGAGCATCTGAGGAAAAACAGATCTTCAGTATTCATTGCTTATAGGTAGCAGATCAGCACCAGCATGCAAAATGTACAACAGTTCATGTAGATAGTCAGGGAAAATCATTGTGATATTAGTCAGGCAAAGTAATAGTTCTAACAACAGTAACTGAACAACATTTCATCATTCGACAAGCAATGCTCACAGGAAGTAATGGGTTTGCACCTTAATGTCTCCTGTTATRCCAAAAAGACAGGTATGTACAACAAGGGACAGAAAAGTTGTCTGTCCACCTGTTTTTTGAAAACGTTTTAATGTGATAACACTTCTCAGGTTCTCGGAAATATAATGTGATATATTGTGTGGAAAATGTGCAACTTCTGTGATCATTATTGCATGCTCACTGCATTTTGTGAGATCTCAAAAGCTGCACAGTCTGTTCCTGAACCACCTCGAGTAGGAGATGGGTAGTRAGTGAAATCCTATAATCTACACARAAGGAAGAGAGAGGAAAATACACTATTTGACCCTACTGTCAAATATAGGTGAGGGCACTCTGGGAGACCTTCTGAAGAGCAGGAAGAAAAACAGCTTTAGTCATGAAGATGGAGCCCCCGCCCCCCAGCAGTTAGATTATTCTTTTCTAGGTAATGTAGTTTAATATAACCTCTGGGAGAAATTCCAGGACATGGGAGTGTTTGAGATGGTTGACTAGGAATATTCTTTTCAACCTCTAAAGTTATGAATAAATGAATCAGCTTATTCATATCCTTCTTTGGTGAACTTCAAAGAAAGAACGTTGCTTCAAGGCTTCAGCTGCGGTTAGGAAGAAAATTGTTCTCAGAGGCACAACTGATCAGATGCACTCTTGATTGTTATTTTTCTCCTTCCTTCTCTGAAACATCACACCTTGATGATGTCTAGAAACCAACTGCTGTAAATTTCAAAATGGTAAAGAAAATCCTTTCTCTTGGCTCTCCGGTGGATGCGTCACATTTATTTGCTCACTAGTGTARTGATGACTAGATGTAGGGGCAGGAAGGATTTTTTTCCCAGAAATCAGGGGTGGGGATGGAGAGAGAGGAAGAAGTTGACTTTCTCTGAAATGTGGGTGGGAACACAACAGTTTCATCTGCTTGGACCATATACATGCTTATAACAGTCAATTTATTCCTCGCATTCTCCAGGCACTGTCAATATTTTGACCTCTGCTGTTCCTTATCTATAGAACACAGTTTCGAGCTGTGTTATCAGTAGAGATTGTATATCTAACACAGACATAACCRCATGTACATGGCTGTGTTAGACCAGAGGTCTGAACGGATGTTATAACGATCTTTTTGGCATTAATTATTTTTATTTTGCTTGTTTTTCCTCTCTTCATTCATTGCTCCACCAGTCCAGCAAGTACTATAGTCAAGGTAATCACCTTATTTGTGCCATTCCTAATGGCTCTGCTGTATTTTTACTGCCTTTATTGGCACTAAAGTAGGGTCAAAATGAGGCCTTTGTATTCTTCAGATAGAAACTGAATCGTTGCTTTTCTTAAAAGTCTAGGCAGAGTGTTGCTGAGGTTCACTCATCACTAAAGGCCTAAGAACTCAGAACAAGGTGCAATACATACATACGTGTGTGTGTGTGTGTGTGTGTGTGTGTGTGTGTGTGTGTGTATGTATATATACACACTCATATATGCATATATACGTATGTACATATATACATATTTATAGCAATAAGTTGGCAGTTATTTTTGATATAAAGGAAAAAAATCCACAGGCAAAAAAATAATAAAAAAAAAGGAATGTTTCTCTGTTTCTTTCAAAAGCTTAAAGGTAAACATAGTAATAGAAGAAATTGAAAAAGAATCTTTAAGGAATCTTTAACGGAAAGACAATCGCAGTTTACCTGTATTTAGGCATATGCAACACATACTTTTTCAGACGTTGTGCCCTATCTTGTTTATATAGTAGATAACTTCAAGATGATTAAAGGACTATAAAGAAATCTGGTGTCATATATGGTCTATGATTTCCACTTTGAGCATTCCACTTCTCAAGGCCATTATCAAAGTTAAAAGCTTTTTCATCTTATGACTTAGCAGTCAAGCCAATTTAAAATGGCTTCTGACAATGTTTGGTTTTACCTTAAATATATGAATTACTGGCATAAGTCAGATTTTTCACATTTTTAGCTGAGAAATGTTCATTATAATCAAAATAGAGCTTAAAAGTGAATTWAAATACAATGAATAGACCAAGAAAAACACCTCAACAAAACTGTGGAAAATATATTAAAGACATTTACACAGATTAGTGGCTGTAAATAAATCTTACAGCATAAAAATAGAACAGTGGAGTACAAATTTTATTAGGAATACCTTGTAATTTTTGACTGCATGTGAAGGACACCTGTAACAGCCAAAAGTTACATCAGAGGCTATCAAGTGATTCAGGTCACTGCAAAGAAATGGTGAGAAGGTGAGCCACCAGCATACATATACATATATATATGTATTTATACATACATATATATATATATATATATATACACAAATACACACACACATATTTAAGCAAAGACAAGGGGATTTCCTAGGCAGGGGCTTTCAGAGAGCATCTCATTTCCTGCCTCCTCAGCCCTTTATCCTCTGTTGTAGCTTGTGACCTTATGTTTTTGAAAATAGTTAGTACTGTCCCTTAGAGCAGCTTATTAGCACTGTTTCAAGGTCTTTTCTATCTTTGACATATAGCTGTAGGGAGCTAGCTGATCCTTACAATGGAAAAACAAAAAGCTGTATGAGACAGGAACTAATTTTTAAACAAATATAACGGACCAAAACAGAGGCAATACATCAGTGCAGAAGTAAATTGAACTAATAGTGTCACAGGTGATGGACAGTATGTACCAAAGGATGCACCTGAACTACCGTATTGCAGAGTACCAGAATGAGCTGAGGGTACGTGTATGAAAAAAAGAAGAGAAAACAGGCAGAAGAGCCACTTAATAGATTTTTCAGGATGGTTATAATATAGGCTGATTTGCAAAACCAAATTAACACAGGAAAAGTAGGATGCTAATCCCTTCTTCTCTGCTTCCTTTACTTCCTTCCTTCTTTCCTTCCTTCCTTCCCTCTTTGCCTTCCTCACAGACTCTCCTCAAACCTAATCTTAGCGTGAAATTCTTGGAAAAATTTAAGGTGGTTACTGGAAAWTTTTGAAGGGTTTTTTAATAGGAAAAAGTCCTCATCCTCTCATTTTTGCTATTTTCACTCATTTGCCTTTTGTGTAAAATTTAAATGAAGAGTTTCTTTGACACAGGAACCAGACRTATCTGGTGTTCCTGTGGGACTTCTCTAACTCTCTTCCTGCTTTTCATTCATCCGTTATCATTTAATTGCTGTTACAACAAAATTAAGCTTTAATATCAGGCTTTAAAGGAGAACTGCGTGTACGAAAGGAGTGCAAAACTTTAAGACTTCTAATATACCTAAAAGATATGCATTCTAAATTACTGAAAAATCATATGATACTCAAATTAAAGAACTGTGATGTCAAGACACTGGTAGACTGAGGATTGTTTCACTCATATGTAATCAAAGCTTGGAATTAATTGATGAGAAAATATTTCCTACYCTTAAAACCATCCAAGTGTTATCATGTTTGGATAGTTAATCATTAGTAACAGAAGGACAAAGTAGTTTATGATTTTAGAAAAAGCAATAATGTATTTAAAGACAATCATCTTAAAAAATGTTCTTTCCTTGACAAATAAGAAGGTCAGATGAAAGCAGCATATTTGCGAATTTTAACCCAGCCRTTACAAAGCTGGCAGTAATGGCAAATGACAGCAGTGGACACGAAGGAGGGCTGAACATTAAGTCATACATTCTGGAATAACGGTACCTGAAATTTCTAGCAATGTTTTTCATAAATATAAAGGAGGGCCACTGCAGACATATAAGTTACTGTTTAATACATTTGGTGCCACAGTGGCTCTAATAAGTAGTCAACAGCTTTCTTCACAGAAAAACTAAAGCAAAGCCACTGTTTAATTTCAGTTCACAGACAGATTCATCTATTCAAACAAAATTTGCAATTCCAACAAAGTTCTAAGCTTCCTGACAAAAATCAGGTCTTGTGTAAAACCAAATCACTCAGAAAGTTTATTGGGCAAGGCTGAGTTGATCAATGGAGGTTGATTACATTTTAATAGGTCTATTTTATCTTCCCATCCTAASCAATAAAGAAGACTTAGATGTAGGACAAACAATTGTTGTTTAGAACATACTGAACTTAATTACTTCTTTAAGGAATTTCTGAATATCAATCTGGAAAAATCAAAGGCTTTCTATATTTTAATTCAAAGATTTATATGAGTAGTTACTTGCCAGAGGTTATTTGTCTAAGCTATTTTATTTCTCTCAAGTGTGTGCTTCCCTAAAATACTCATAAAGTGCTCTTAAACCCACTGACCCAGCRGAGAGTGGAAATGATACATCAGTTATGTGACTGGATCCTCCTAAGCATCTTAAGACAAAAGAATAGAACAGTGGGTACAATCATGGATAAATTTAAGTTGGTAATGTCGACTATAAGGAAATTAACTTTCATACTAAGAATGTTCATTTAAAACAATGTTATATRCAATGTCTTCTTTTTGCTTGTATTTTGTTAAATATCCTCAGGTCCAAACTGACAACTATTGTTTAACCAGAAAAACAATGTAAGTGTTACCGGGGTAAGATCTTACAACGATTCATTGAATATAAGCTTTCACAGGCTGCTTTGGCCATATGCTGTTACTGAACACTCATTGTTAATTACAGATTTGAAGCGTTCTTATAACGATTCCCCCCCCCCCAAGGGAAATGAGTCTTTTTATGTATGCACTCTCTCTTTTGGAGAGTACTAATTGAAAAAAAACTCACAGATACTCCAAACACTTTCACTCTATTCTTCTTCAAGTCCAAATGTTAAATGAAGCTTTCCAAATAAAAAATAAACACCAGATATAAATAACTGCCAGACAATAATGTCTCCCCTGCCCTCCAGGCTCGGTTAAAAACTGCAGTGTGATATGGTCTAACAGCCACTAGGGCCATATTTGTAAAACGAAAAGATGTTATGCAAAATGAACTTTGCTATCCTAGCAAGCGAAGCAACATTATTTTAAACTTAAAAAATATTGCTATCATATTTATTTTGTCCCTTCTTTCAGTGACTTGAAGTTCTGGGCATCTTTTTTTAGATCTTGTGTGGGGGTGTGAGAGAAAATGCATTTCAGAGTGATAATGCAGATTTTGCCATACCTGTCATTGCTTTAATTTAACATCATCTGGAACACGCTTTGTGCAGCCAACATTAAAGAGCTCATGATCCGAATGTGTTTTATTCCAAGACTGAAAGACTTTGTTAAATGATCTTCATTCTCATCAGTTCATTTTCCTTGACTATGCCCATAATTTTTAGTTGTTCCTCTTCTACTTCCAGTCATCACAAGCCAAAGCAAGCTGTTATCATCTGGCCCTATTTCATCACATCGTGCTATCAAGCTGGCTTTGGAATTCTCCAGGCTCTCAGAGAGAAAGATTTTCAAGCTCTCCTTTCAGTTTCCTGCTGCATCGCTTTCCACCCTGGTGCAAAAATATGTATAGAGTTGGGCCAGCTTGACATGATGAGTAAAACAAAACAATCCTTGTTCTGACCTGTGATCTGTTAATCACCTGTAAAAAAAAAAAAAAAAAAAGAAGAAAAAAAGATATTATGATAGCCTCAGAGAAGGGACATTTGTGTGCTGGTAGGGAAGAATGATTGTCACAGCAAATCCTTTCAAGGTGCTCTCAAAAATAAGACTGGACAACGCGAGGATTCGTTACCAGAAGAAGGCTCCAGGCGTTGCACTGACCGGGCAGTGCAGGGTCTCAGGGCTTTYCAGTGCTTGTCTCAGCCTGAGCTGGTTTCAGCCCAGTTTGCCAGTTGTGCAGCCATCAGTGCCTGCTGCCTGACCTGCTTTAGCTTCAGCRCTGGGAACACCCTGTGGGGTRAAGGCTGCCAGCYCCAGGGAGCCCTGGGCAGCAAACAACAGCCCCTTTGGCTACCAGGGGCTGGGGGACAACTTCCAAACTTCACCTGGGAAGTAATTAGAAGAAAGAGACTCATAAGAAAACATAATAATAAACACAAGTAGACCAAAACTGAGGAAGAAGGAACTCTATCATCAATATCATGTTCCTCCTGCTGAAGACCTCAGGGTGCCAACAATTTGCAATCTCTCCTCACTTTTCTGAGAGATACTGAAATTTTCAGTCTTTGGACTTAGAAGAACGTTAATAGAGTACAACACGAGAGAAGAGGGACAAATGCTAGGAAATTTGCTTAATATAATAATTTTAACTGTAATATTAATGAGCCTTCTGTATTAATTAGATAATCTGGCCTGTGAGTCCATTAAAATGTTCCCTGAGCTAACAATAAATTCTTACAATACATAGTGAATTCTCTTTGAGCTGTAAGATTTTGACTGAAACACTTGGAGGCTTCTTATCCTCTATCCTTGTCTTGGAAGGCTGATCTATGACTTTCTCACCCTTGTGATTAGAAGCCCTCCCTAGGATTCAAAGCATATTAATTGTTAGTTTATTTCCAGTTATTCTTGTGCCAGCATTACTCTCTGCCTTTAATAGTCCTTTTATCCCATTTTTCATTTATCTTTGTAATCTTAACTTGCCATTCCTTCAGAATGCATTTTGAAGTTTGCAGGATCCCAGCCTAACTAAGCAGAGAGGAATTCTCAGTTGATAGTTAAGGTACCATTAGGAATTAGTGCTATACACTTATATAGGACCTGATCAAAGGAACAAGCAAGCAGACTAACCGATAMACATTGCCTCTTGCAAAGACATTATCAAAGGGATTTTTTAATTTAATTTTATTTYTTATTAACCAATTGAGTTGTGGAGATAGACTTAGGCTTAWCAGTGCTTGCTGGTGGATATAAGCATGAACAAAAGCTTCATATCAAAGACAATTTATCACTGCTTCTTTAGGTATTATGGAATAGCAATTTTATTTGGAARTTCTTGATTACTTTTGGTGATTTTCCAAAAAAGTGTGCCCCATATGATGATATAAATAGGATAAATGCTACTGCTGAAAGCCATGGAACTGAAAAAGAGCAACCTAAAGACATGGACTGAAATTCAGAGAAGGTACATGGTATGTTAATGACCCATTATACAAGTTATGAAAGAGAGGAGTTAAATTGAAAAATGAAGGATAATAGCAAAACAGAATATTTAGGTGTGAGGTTAGCTTTATTAATAAAGGAATCACATTGGCATCTTGCAGTCTGCTGGAGATCACAAAATCTCAAAACTTTTGCACAAATCTTTATGCAAAAATTGTTTCAATACTACAAAAACTGAATAGTTTCTAGTACGGACAGGAAAAAAGAACAGACTGAAAATTTAAGCCTTTAGAAGATTTCATCATCTTAATAACCCTGTAGCTTCTTTGAGCAGAGTGAAAGTTAATATAAACAGCTTCTGTCTGCAATACAACGGCATGAGAGGTCTTAAAATGCCATCAGATATGTAGGCTCCTTTCTGAAGATGAGAAAAATCTCAACTGTATGGATTTGAAGCTGAAAAAACCCGGTGTGGAGAAAACATGACTGGGGCATTGTAAGGCAGAGGAGTCAWTAAGAGAGCCAGACCACGAATGGAATGCTTTTTAATATCTACCAGTAATCAGATGTTAAAACTCCAAGTTTTGATGGAGGTTTTTGAGGCTTATATTCAGACTGAAATAATATTCATTGACCTGTAGGAGTGTTTTCTTTCTTTTTTTTTTTTCTTTCTTTTTTTTTTTTTTTAAATATATATAGTGAAATCTATCTTTTCTGTTTGAAATTTCAGCTTCACTGACTTTCAGTGATTCCTTGTTCACATTCTGGCATAGAAATAAGGCATTTAGATTTCTATTACTATTTCATTCATTGATCCTTCCCTGTCTGAATATAAAACTCTTTTGGTCCTCCTTCAGCCTTTCTGGCGCTCTCTCATAATGTTTGTGAAAGCTGGCCAAAGGGGCTCGATTTCTTTGGTGGAATGGGATAAATGAAGTATGTGCTGAGTGTAGGTTCAGATCCTAGCATGAATGTCCTATTCTATCACTATCAAAGTGTGCTTACCTGGGACAATATTTTGTCCTAGATAACCAAGTATTGCCATTCCTTACTATTAGGGGAATATATGTTGCCACTCCTCTATTAGAGTAGRGCAGGAGGGTGCAGATCAGTACACACAGAATCTGCTCTTGGGAAACAGCAATAATTTGCTAAATCAGGCAGGACAACTTCATACAGTCTAACTTTATCTATGAGATTAGATATTGTGAGAGGTAACTGCAACAACGAAAATATAAGGTAGGACCATTCAAAACTATTTGCACTGTGTGTGTATATTATCAACAGTCTTGGTTCCAGAAATCACATTTCTCTGCTCACCACTGTCTGAATAGATCTTTAAAATTCTCTTTTTTTGGACTCGGGCTCTAGAAAGCATTTCATAAACATAGTCAATTAAAGAGGTGCTTAGAAGGTTCCTTGATGGGTTTTTTTTAGATCACGACAGTTTTTTGTGTTGTCAGGAGCACTTGGAAGGAAATGATTTTTTCCATTTTCTTTGTTCTAATTCCTGGTGTCCCTATTCTCTACAGATTTGTAACAAGGAATCTGTCTGTCTCTCTTTAAAGTCTCTTGCTGTGTTTCTCTCCTGCTCCTCAAGGTTTTCACTGWGTTGTTCCCTGTGAAAATATCCAATCATACAATGTTAGTCTCATAGAGAGTAAGAGAAGGTTAAAGAATTTTGTTTTCATGAATACTTTCATCATGATGATATTGAAGTCTGGATTTGATCAGTCAGTTCCCAAGTCTGAACAGTCTATCAGTGTGAATTTCCATGAAAATGTACAACAAAGCAAGGTGGAGAGGTATAGAATAATGAGCAAAATTTTTTGAAGAGGAAAACTGATCAAACTAAACCAAAATACAGTCATGTCACATCAATGGACCAAAATGTTTTGTTCTCGTACATAAGAAAAAATATCAAAACTGTCCTTGATAGATCATCTCTGAAAGACTCATGACTTACTAATATATTCAACTACAAAATACTGCAAAATATTTTTTACATAATACAGAATTATAAGGAAAATGTTAATGTTATCATTAAAATGATTAAGTAGCAGCAGAATGTGGATGACTTAGAGCCGTAGAATCAACCTGTTTGAAAAAAAGAAACAGAAGGATACAAGCATTGCCCAAGTCCAAAYAGCTGTTAGAAAAAAAGAAAAAAAGATAGCTGAAAATTATTACAAGCGCAAATATGGTAATAAGGGCATGTCTACACATCACATTGCAATATCCTCGGGCACCCGAAAGGACAGAACTGTGTCTGACAATTTTCACTGTAATGTATAGAACAAAGTGTTACTTATTTTACCCACAGGACAAATTACTGCAGTAAGGTGCTTTTCTATTTCTGACTAGCTCAAGTAGCTCCACAGACCACTGTAATGTGCAGGGTAGGCACAAAATCACAGGCTCTCATTTGAAACTGATAACCAAACTACTCTTTAGCTTCCTGCATGCTCTCAATTTACCCAGCTACCAGTGGATCAGGATTTAAAATGTGTGTTTTTGTGACTGTTTTGGTTCAGATTGGGGTTTATTTAATTCATTTAGAAATTGAAAAGTAAATCTAGAAATTGTGGTACATTATTTCAAAGCAGGACAAAGCAAAATGTTTACGAGGCATCAATAGTCCAGTGAAAAACGGTTAGAATTAGAAGATCTGACTTGGTGGTGGATTTAGAAAATCTTGTGCTAGATATGTCATACCCGGGTCCTGTGCTGTCCTCCACACTACATAACCATATACTTCAGCAGACCAATAACTTACCTTCCTAGTCTTTCCCATTGTCGATGTTTGGGGATTGAAGCTAAGTTTTCACGAATATGACCAAGAATGTGGGAATTCACATGTTGATATAATTTCTACTCAGCATTTGTGCATTTCCAGACCACATACATGGATATCAGCRTGAGATCTGTTACTTTCAATTGGTTGAGCCAGGTGCTTTACTGCCCTACCCTGAAATATTGATTCATCAAAACTAGCAGTCTCGTAGATGGGCACTGGATGARCATTCTCATCATGAGAATGTCCATTGTTGGGGGGGGAAACTTTTCTTAAAGTTAAAACTACTTTTTTTGTATAAATCATTTAGTTTTTGTATAAAGCCAAAACAGGCTCAAAATGAACAAGAAGGTCAAAATAGAAATAAAAGTAGTGAAAAGAAACCATGCTTATGGACACAAGCCTTAATGTAAACCTAATATAGTTCTAAGAACAAACTGAAGTGCTTGACTGAAGATGAATTTTATCCTGAAAAAAGTTGCTTTTATGATAGGAAGATGAACTATTCAGTTCATAAGAGCCAAAAGAAATATACAACATGACCTGCACAAGCAGTAGCTTAGAAATAAAACTCAGTGATCCTCAAAGCGTGCAAGAAAGAAAATAATGGGTTTGATCCCTCCCCTCATGCAATCTTTTAGATTAATAACCTAGTTCTCTAAACWGTAGTTATTTCTATGTCATATCATGACTATGTCTTAAGAATCCATGAAGTCCTACGCGTCATTTGCAGCCATGTGTGTGTTCTGCATGTATGAATAGTATTGGATATCACAAACAWACTAAGGAATCTGTGGGTTCATGCTTATGAAAACAGCATGCTAATCAGGCACCAGTCCTGTAGGATAACTTTACATCCCACACAGTCTATCACTGAATTCAGCTCTGGCTTAGTCACCAGATTGACAAAGCCTAAGATACAAAGCTGAATATAATAAAGAATAGTGTTCAACTATTTATCAGCCTAGAAATGTTAAAGYAAGTGTGCTGTCTGCAGTAGTTTGAAATATTTTAATTACATCTCATATATTCTATGTTGCAACTTGATAAAGGCTTTACAAAATTGTACATTGAGCAAATAGCCAGAAGTTCATAAAAACAAACCAATGGTCTTACCCTGCAGGAGATACCACTCCACTGAAGAATTTGAATAGTAGTAGAATAATAACTGTAACTGAAAGCAWATACAAATTTCATGGGATTTGAGACAAAGATAATAAATGGTCCAAATTTTAGCAGAACTTACTGAAAAATAATGATGTCAGGCTGCCACTGCAGTAAGACTTTAACTTCTTGAAATACTTAAAATTATTTTTTGTGTCATGCTGGTTCGTTTGCATACATAGCTAGGTGACGTGTTTTCTTCCCTCTCTCTCTCCTACCCACATTCAGTGGCTAACACAACTCTAATATAAGGTAATGTTGTCCCATCAGATATATCGGTTCCTTCAGAGTTTACTCATATGTGGCATACTAGAAGAATAACTCTCGGACTGCAGGAAGGTTCGCACTGTGTGTTGTAGTTAAGGTGTCTAAATYCATACTCAGTAGAACTATTAGGTTTTAAAGGACCTTTTTATGGCACTCATCTGAACAAGATCTGATCAATTTGCTCTGGACAGTGCAGGAAACCAAACATTTAAAACAAAAGCATTGGAAAGTTTCTCTGTAATCTCTACATAACATTACTTTCAGTCTAATCAGCAGCTCATTTTATTCTCCTTTTGTTAAGTTCTGCTCCATTTTTTAGGAAGTCTGGGAAAATGTATTCATGATTTTTCTTTTCCCTAAACACTTGGATTTTAGTAATTGCAGGTTATTTTTTCTGTCCTTGTGCTTTTGTGTTTCAATTTAGTGAATGTCTAGTTTTCAAAAGCTTTGGTGAAAGAATTTGAAGATGGCTTGTTTAACATTAATTAGATTTTGCCTCCTACAGCACAATGATACTTTATAAATATGTGATCACACATTCTATTCTATTTGCCGTCTAGTGCATTCAGTGCAAATATATATCATAGCAATTCTGTGCTGTTCATTTCCACCTGAAAAACACCATTTCACATCATAAAACTTTGTGGGAAATATATTTTTTGGATGGTGGAAGGCATGATCTATGGGCAGAGATCTCAAAGAGCACCCTAATCACCGAACTATGTGTAAAGGGGCGCACAGCCAGTACAACTTTCCCTTCCAGATAACTCTCTTTTTTGAGAAATAGTTGTCATTTCAGACACCTTAGCCATGTCAGAGCTTAGAGTCCAGCCTGAAGAGTGAGCTGAGCTTTGTCTTGGATACTCCAAGGGCCACATGCTGCTTTTACCTACATGACTACAGGGATGCCTCTAAGAGTGGACCTCCTTAAGATCCTAGGCGGGATGCGGAGCACAGGTATCTGTACAGGTACAAACCTCAGCTCAGGAAAGGCCCCTTATATATTTTCACACAGAAAGCAGAAAATGAAAAGACAGGCAAAGAGGGAGTCAATACACAAAATCAAAATAGATTACAATATTATGATATTCAATGGGTGCCTCTGTAGGGAATTATTGTGTTAAGTACATATAAGCTCRTACAAAGACACATTCCTTTCCACTCCTCAGCCTTGCTGTGAACGTGTAGTTATGGAAAGCCTCTACAGATCAACTCTACTATTCATTGTCTGAAAAGAAATCTTTCTTTTGCTTTCATATATATGCCCRTCACCAAGCCAACCATTTAAAACATGTAAATTAAACATACAAAGGGAATGCACATCCCAGAATTAAAACCAAGAGGTGTTAAAAGTCATTGAGAGGCCTGACACTGGTCTAGGAAAAAATGACTTTGCCTTTACAGTTAATTTATTTGAAAATATTTTTCAAATGATAATTTTATTTTTTCAAAATAACTTCACGATGGCAAATTTCTGGTATGTAGGTATTCTGAAAGTTTGTTCAAAATCTAGGCATTTCTATGGTTTTCTTTGTAAAAATAGGCAAAATAGATCCTCAGCTTTTAATGCCCTGAGTTCTGCATCTTTTTATTTACAGGTGTTGAGTGGTGGGGTAAAAATTTTTAAAAAGAAAATAAACTCTTCTATTTTTCCTCCTGTCTTTACATGAAAGAATGTGACATATAAATTTTATTTTTAGYAAAGCAAGTTTAAAAAACAAATAAAAATTTAAGAAAGCCAGTAGCCATCCTACAAATTCATAAATATAACCTGTTACCTTAGAAAACATATGGATTCAGCAAATGCCCTTTCCCTGGAGAGAAGAGGAAGAACAAGATAACCAAGAGRTGAACATATTTAGCATAATAAGCAGCAGAACATCAATTATTAAGCCCCTTTTAAGTGTTTTCTACTGATCCCAATAGAGCTAATTTTTTTAAAGAATTTAAAGACAGATAATGTATTATTATGCATTGCCATGCGTAAGTGACTGCATAGGATAAAGAGCAGAGATGTGTGCATCAAAATTAAATTAGTAGGAAACAAAGACTGTCATATTTGGTGCCATGATTATTGGTATGGCAGCTGGATGGGTTATTAAAGCTAATAGCTTAGAAAATAAAACGATGTTGGATTTATATCAAACAAACATAAAACATATGATAAGTAATTTTTATTTGCAGTTTTTAGTTATCTAGTAGCCATGAGTGTTATTCGTACCTGTACTATGGTAATTCTAAGTATGACCKTACTGAATATAAACATGTACCTAGGACTACAGAATCAAAATTAATCCCCTCTTGCCATCGTTTCAATCTCCTGAAAAGATTACATTTCATGTAATTCCTTCCAGTAATTTACTAAACACAATTTTGAAAGTAGTTGTGTGACTTTGGCCCCTCTTCTKTTGGAAAGCTTTTTGGAACTTCAAGAACTTCATTGTTCTAGTGCTTCAAAATCATTCTTCAGTCTCCTAAATGTATTCACAGTTCTACATCTTCTTGTGTTAATATTGCACTTATAGTTTAGGTAACTCTTGTCCTTCACCGGCATTTTTAGAGATCAAAGTCATAATCCCACACTGTCTCCATTTTCCTTCATCAGATAACAAATTCTAGACTCCCCTACCCATACCCATGCGTAACTTTTCTCTACAGCTATGTGCACCTGAAGTGACCTTTTCTGGGCAAGATGCCTAACTACGGCATGGTGGGGAACCAAAACTGTCTCTGTGATGCCTTGTAATAAAAGCAATACTATTTGTTTCCATTGGATTCCAAAAGATTCATTTCTCTGTAATTGATTTAGCCCATCTGACATTACAGATATCCRTAGAACTGACATCTCAGTTTGTGTTTACATCCCACTAGGGCTCTTCGGTTTCCTCATCTTCAACATGGTTGAGGTCACAGACATCCACAGCTGCCTCTTCACATTCCTTATTTCTATTTCTAAATATAATTTTTTTTGGTGACATGTCCATTTAAAAGGTTATGATTTAGTGCATGGTGACATTCAACTCTAAGTTTTTTTCTTATAAAGAAGAGGCTTAAATTATTTTACAGGCTACACATATGAAACAGTCACTTCTTGACATGTCTGTCCTCAAGCAAGGGTCCAATCTAGTGAACGTGTCCTGTCATCCTAGCAGATGACCATTRGTCTAGGCAGTTGAGGGACATGTATTCACATTTGAGTGACGTGAATTCATTCATCCGGGTGTTAAATGCATGACACACAGCCATGAAAAWCAAAACATTTGTCTTTCTTGAGGCTTTGCACCTTTAGTAAAGGAATTRAGAAGTTACAATCTACTGCTGTCATTAACAAAGCATTCACACATATGCATACTTTGGTCTAGAAGACTGTGCTTATACACTGAAGTCTACAACAAAAGTAGCTTCATTAATGCTTAATATAGAACGTCGGAGCACATTAATTAAATCTCTTGGAATACAATMATTTATGCAAGCAATAAAATTGACAAAATGGAGGACGTAATGAAATGATTCTGGTGATCTTTGACCAACTCAAAGTGGATAAATAGTCACATATCTTGTACAGGTTATACATTTTTCTGTATTTTATTTACTATTATTTATATTACATACACACACGCACATACAAATACATGCATGTACATGTATATGTGTGTTTATGCATACATACGTACACACACGCCACACACACACACACACACACATATATATTCACTTATTCACAGGGGTCCAGTCTTAATGTCACTGATTTCACTGTAGCAGGATCAAAACTAGCATGTAGGAAAGGTCATGCCTTTAAATATAGTTCAAGCCACAAAATGGTGAGTAAGAATGTGATTTTTTTTTTATTGAAAATACTTTATTGAAAATACTATGCTGAATTCTCTAAAGAGAATATTTTGAGAACAACTTTGTAAGCTTGACTTTTGTTTTGTCTGCTGACTACACAGTATAAATAATACAAATATAATTAGCTGTAACTTGAAAAGACAGAGAAATCCCATTTAACAACAAAAAAGTGCATGGGTGTTTGTCCCTGTCTGCCACTGATTACAGAATGTTTATCTTGGAGAAAAACTTTGACCAGGGTAGAATATAAATAAACAAAACCTAGTATGTCATCATAAACAAACCAAAGCAAATGCTACATGATATTTAGAACAGCTACTAACATAAATATAATGACTCTTGCTTTGTATGTTTTTAATTGTTTGTTTTTATTTCATGTATTTTGTTAAATATTAACTGAATCTTTAAGTCATAAATCTATTCATTTTATCTAGTAAAAAAAATTGAGTTAGTTTGTGTTTCACATGATGACATTGACTAGTGAGATTTCTAGCAGTTCATTTTTGATAAAATTTATCAACTAAATCATGTATTCAATATTTGGTTTTTTTAAAAAAAGGACCTAGAGAAAAAGATGCACAGCCCATATAGATCTCATTAAGTTTTCTGGTTTGCTGATAGATATTGCAAATTGTGCTAAAGAACTGCAGATGGGGTCCTAATTTAATGTAACGTTCACACTAAAAGTCAGTTGTTCAGATGTTTTATCTCCTGTAAATCTCTCTTAACCCACAATCCACTTAGACCTTATCATGAAATTTTAGATCAACTCTGAATTGTAAACAATCGCATTGCACGTTCTGTTCTAAGAAATCTATTCCCCACAACCAAGCGTCAATGAAAAAAAATATGAAATTTTTGCAGTGTCACTAGTACCAAGAAACAGTGGATTCAGAAGAAAAAAATGCTGATGGCAGTGAGTTTATACAGTTGTGCTGGGCATTTCAGGACTCTTACCTGAATTACTGTGCTGCAAACTAATTTTGTTATTGCTAATATGTTTTCCAACCATTATCATTATAAAGTATATCCAAAATTGACAAGAAGATAAAATTGCTTCTGATTTTTAATGAAAGCCTAAGTTAGGAAATATTTAAAATCTAACTATACAGCTCTTGTGTTTGTCTGTACATTTTTAACCTAAATACAGCATCCCTGACAGGTGTGTTGGCGGTAGAAAGGGTTGGATTTAATCATTAAAAGCAGAGCCACTCAGCCTTTTTTGAATTGCAGATATGTAAAATTTATTGACTGAAGAGTGGAAACTTTATAATGATTATAAGCCTTCTAACACAAGATTTTCCTATGTCCTTGCCCCCATTCCAGAGTCCGGAGATTAGCAGTTGTGGCCTTGTGTCAATGACTATTTATGTATTTTTATAAGTAGAACAAGAAAGCTTTAAGGAAGGCCATACCAAARAGGTTTGCAGAGATGGGAGATTCCTTGGGGTAGGAACATAAGCTACTTGAATCTCTTGCTCTCTACCTGATTGTGCAGTTCCAGAATCAGCTGAAGTTTTAGCAGTATAAGGAAATATGATTTTTTCTGCTTTGGAGTTTAGGGATTAGGTCAAGTCTCTTTAGTGACAGGAAGGTTAAGGGAAATAYGAATGTGCAGTATTAAAGCAGAAAGCTGAGGGAAGCTGTGAAAAGTTATGGTTGCTGTTTCCCCTGCTACTGGGAAAAATGAGAGGAAATGCAGGGAAAATTTGAGATGGAAGAGTGTAGTGGCCCAGGTGAGGGGCACACTTTTGGCATTATCTGCCATCCCCAGAGCCTTGATCTGCTTGAAGCAGTTATTACCAGTCCAGCCTCCCAGAGCTCTGCAAAAAAACAGGCAGATACAGGGATCATCACCTTTTTGCTGTCCCCAGGAAACTGCTGCCCTGAGGGACTGCTGGGAAATGATATTACCACAGTCATTAAGCTATGGAAACTCTCAATCTACCTGAGAATCCACTTACGCTGGGAGCAGATAATACACAAAATTGTATCATGTTATAAGGAAGTCCTGTGGTACTAGGCTGCTGCCTAAGGAATGTGTTTTCTATTAAGAAACTCTCTGTTTCCCAGCAGGAATTAATCTGTCAGCCTCCTCCTCTGCGAGCCCGCGTATCAGATATAGTCCAGAGGGAAACAAATCACAGCACTGCAAAGCAGTGGTCTGAGATTCGGGAACCAGAGCYGGAGGGCATGAGACAGGAGACAGTGGAGAGAATGACAAGAAGGTCTTTCATGTTATCTAGTTTTTCCATGTTAAACATTCAAAGTTCTGTTAGAAATGTCTTCCTTTTATGACTGAATAATTCTAGCTCACAGTAATACAATTAATGATGTAGAAGGCAGCTTTTTACTGCRTAAAGGACATAAGAATATAAGAACTTTATATCTACAGCCTGACTTTTAAAAATTTTACTAAGCTATTCATCTCAATAAGAGATGACAATTAATATTGTCATTTTATTGAAAAACAAAGACAGTCTTTCACAGATATAGCCTGAATGGATATGTGCCACTGAGAGAGTTTATACTGATCTGGAAAGCAGGAGTTCAAAGTGGTTTTAATAACTACCAATAAAGTTTGAAATTTGCAAAGTATTTATGTTTTTCTTCAATTTCAACAATGTGTTATTCTGCTGGACTGCAGCTGATCATTTAATGAATTTCCATTGTGAGAGAATTTTTAAAATTTCTTGAATTCCCTTGGATTTAACGGATAATGGTTTGGAAATCTACCAGTAGACATTGCTACGCTATAGGCTGCCAGGGCTCCCTCAGAGTGTACCTGACTCTTGATCGACAAGAATAACAATGACTTTTTTATTTTTTTTTACTTTGTTCAAGGTGTGAGATAAATATTAATTGCCACAACTTTTTTTGKGAGATACAAAGAAAGTTAAGAAAGAAAAAAACTTTTCCGCTAAACCACATACATTTATTCTGCTTCAGTGAAAGAGCAAGTCCATGTACTGCACTGCCAATCTGTCTCAGATATTTTTATGTTGGGACTATCCTGAGTTATAATTATCTCAGCTGTGGCTGCCATTCAGGATACAATTTGGATCCAACTGGGCTGTGACTATTTTGAAGCGTGAAACTGTCAACTGCAACTTTTATAAAGTCATATTGGCTACAGACCATGTATCCCCTAGCCACCCCCGGGGTTTGCTCCTGCTAGTCGTTCCCAGTGAGGAGTGATGGTGGGGAGAGTGCAGCAATGTCAGCAAGTGTCTGATGCAATTTCACAGAATCAAATATCCCCTTTCAAAAAAAAAAAAAAAAAAGAGCAAAAGCAGCAAATTGTAAGAATTGAAAAGCCATGTTGGGGAGGGAACAATAGATGCTTTTAGCAGTGAAGTAGTGTTGATGGTTCTGATTTTGGTGACTGTAAGTTTTTTGGGGCCTTGACGGGGAAGTAAACTGTCAGTGGACCCAGCTCTGTAGAAAGGATGTATCTTTAATGACTTGACGGAGTTCTGCTACAGGACACAATGAAAAAGATTGGTTTCATCGTTAAAGATGCAGGCAAGGTCTCTAAAGATAAGGACTCAATTCATGATTGTTCCACAGATTTATCTCTGCTTTTCATACTAGAGAAACAAAACAGAATAACACTTCCTATTTCACTGGGATAATGTATTAGTGATGCAGYTCTGAGATTTTTATGTTAGTATATCTTAGCTATTGTTTTACATTTCAGTCTTTGTTTCCTGCCAGTAACATTCTGGTTGCTTTTTCACCGAGGTGTTTTGTATACTTCAAAGTACTTCTGTGTCATAGTTCAAATAATAACAGGCTAGTGAAAGATAGAGGTCTACTTGCTGCAACCAACTGACCACCTTCAAAACTAAGAACAACTGTAGGCCATTTAGGTCAGAAAATAAGATTTCTAAAATATTTATAATGTGACTTGTTCATTCTGACCTAAATAAAAGAAAATTCATGGACTACACAGGAGCATAGGCTTCATTATCGGTTAGGTCAAAGATAAACTGAAAATGAAATTTAGAGTGAAAGTAAAGTGTAGGGACTTGACTTTAGAAAGCCCTTTTAAGAAAAGAATCAAAGAAAATAAAGCTTTGGAGCCAACCTTAGGAAGAGAGTTTATACCCATCTGAAACTTTGAAAAATCTTAGACCTTTTGTAAGCGTTTTTGTAAAAGAGCAGATGAGTCTACTATTTATTTCCCTATGTCTTTTTCACTTTAGAGGCAGGTTAATTAATGTGGACAAGCTTCTTTGGCAAAAAAAAAAAAAAAAAAAAAAAGAGGGGGGAGAGAGAGAGAAGCAAGTTGGAATCTTGTGTCCAAACACCACGACAGACAAATATGTTGAAATGTGCCTTGTCATAAGCAAAAGAGTCAGAAGAGTTTGAAGCTTGAAGAGTCCAAAGGTTTGAGAGTAGAAATTCTGGAAAAAAAATGCTATGCAAAATTTGAGACCTCTATGCTRCAAGAATTTCCTATTCTTAACTTCAAACTAATGTTTACCTCTTTAAACTTTTGAAATTATTTTCTGGAAAGGTTATATCAGGACTGGTTATTATATTTTTTACTATTTATTAAACATCTCCTTGTCCATAATTACTCATGCTAAGGATTCTGAAAAGTGGGCAATTTGTCTGGCATTTTTAAATCTTTTCTACAGTTAGGCTTCAAAGACACTCAAYTGAAGTGTTTTTCAGTGACTTTAAGCCAGGCAAGCATTACAAAAGCATAAATATATCTTTTTAAAAAAACTAATTCAGTTGAAATTATCTAAATTGCATATAGCCACTGATTAAATATTAGGTGTACACTATCATAAAGGACATGAAGGACAGTGAGGTTCAAATCCCTGACCTACCTTCAATCTCGGTTCTAGAAGTCCTTTTTGTACACGGTGTATAGCACTACTCAGGAGTCCCTGCTCAATTACTAGTTTGTATTTGACTTCCAAGTATGAATTGTTTCCCTTAGCCTGCTAGACTTTTTGCTGGGAAAAGTCATTCCTGAGTTACTGCTATAGTCACTCCTGAGAGYTGAGTTATTGGTAATTAAAAGATACTGCTTCACTTCAAGCTTCCTATGACACCCTGGTTGTCCCTACAATTGCCGTCTGTAAGCTCCTCTGYCCTAAAATTTTCATGTTCTTTTTCTACAGAATAAGAGCTTTTTGGCAGCTACACCGTCGTTTATATGGCAATGCTTAGAATGTGTGTGACTTTTATCTACCTTTCTACCTTTATCTACCCCCTCCTGAAGTCTCTAACTGATGACAGTTTTACTTCTGTTACTGCCTATGGTACTAATTATTCCATAATTCTAAATGRGAATCATGATACTTGTGGAATTTGCAAGGATCAAAGAATAGAAGAAAATGTTTGTGGTCTCCTCCTGAGAGAAGCTGCTCATGGCCAGAGCAGTGAGTCAAGTTATCTCAGACTTAACTATCCAAAGAGCATACTTAAAGGACAAAGGAGTCAACAACACAGTGACAAAGGATAAAATTCATCTGCCTTGAGTTCCTCTGTGTCGTATATGCAAAAAAGGAAAAAAAAAACAATAGTTCCCCCATACCCACAGTCTGACTGATTTTGGAAGCTCCTAATCATTTGTTTACCTATGACTCAAGTTCAGCAAGCAGCTGTATCCACACTGGTCTCACTGATGGGTGAAACTCTAGATTTTCCTGTTTATTGGCCTAGATCTTTCCACAGATGATGGATTTCAGAACATCCAACSCTGGACTAGTACAGAAGACTCCTACCAATGCTACTTCACCTATCACGCCAAGTGAAGTAGTGCAGAGCATAGATTTAAGGCACGCCTACTTGTTCCAAGGTCTAGAGCAAAGCATGTCAGAATATTTCTTTCTTCAATAACTTACCTAAGAGCTTTCCAACAAACAATTTCCACTAGGAAAACAAATCCAAGGAGAGGCTTTCACAACTCTGCAAACTTTAACAACTTTTCATTCAGATACCTACAAGTCATTAATAATGCATTAATGTGTTACAAAGGCTACTTAGCAGATGGATCCTGAGAACAGCTATGACAAAGACAGGATGGTAACTTCTTGTAGCTTGAGTAGTGTCATTTGTTTAATAAGTTTCTGAATCAACTGCTCTTAGAGCTGTGCTGTTCTTGAACCTGCCTGGGTTACATGATCCTTAGGAAACAATTATTTTGCTCTTGGGCTATGGAGCATGCTTGCTACAGTTCCCCTATCCATTTTAATACATCTTCCATTCTCTCCTCTCTGGAGAATCACTATTTCATTCCTAATAATCAAAAGAATAAAAATATTGAGTTTCTTTCAAAGTAAGACATCTGTTCCCTGGGTCTTGAGATCTAATCTCTCTAGTTCTSGGAGAAATGGAATATCACATGAAAGCATGGGAGCCTATATACCAGAAAAAGAATTTAAAGAGGGAGCATTTGCATAAACGTTCCCATAAAATGAGCATTTGCAAATATAGGGTAGAAGTTGCTAAGCAAAAATTAAATCACAAGGTCTGGGATTACTGAAAAAAAACAGGCTTCCTGAAAACAATTAATCACTRAAATATGTAGTTCTAAGGCTGTTGAAACTATTTTCTAAATAATTTTAGCCAAAGGAAGGTAAAATATTCATGAAAAGATATACTACTGCTGAGAGAGTTTTAGAGGAAAATGCTGTAATCTTTTACTTGAAATGTAAACCCCTTTTTAAATTTTAAAGCACATAACTTTTTTAATTCACATAACTCTTGGTAGCACACAGACATACAACCAGTTAACATCTGCCCTCTAGAACTGTGTAATGGAAGCCAGGAGGATTGAGATTTATCCTAACTTAAGCAGAATTTATTTTTGAATCTTCAGTAATAATAGTACAAATTTGTGTAATCAGAACATGAAGCAGACTGTGCATAAGATCAGCTTTCCATCTCGGATCTGTTTCTCAAAAGTCTCACAGCTTAGGCCACACTAAGCAATCATATATACCTTCCAGGTTTTTGTGAAGTTTCAAGTTAAACAGAATCACTGTACCAACCCCAGTCATGAATATAACTGATTTCCAATATGAAACCTAAGTCTGCAAAGTGTTAGTATACTGCACAATAGAGATCTCATAATCATCATTGAGCTGACCAGAAAATTAGGACAGTATTTTCAATGTTCACTATGAAATTAATTATATGGCATTAAAACTACAGTATTTCATGGATAATGTTAAAGAAAAAAGAATGCTGTCACAAAATAATGAATTTTCAGGATTAGATAAATATCAAGAAGTCATTCATTCTCAAAGCTAAAGATACTGGTTCTGTGACAACGCTTTATTAAAATGACTTTGTTCTGCTACCAGTGATGGATAGAAATGTAATTTTCTTCTCTCATAGATGATAGAGAAGTAGCATGATAGTTTCTCAGTGGGTCGTTATAATAAAGACACATCTTAATTGGTCTACAGAGTGAATGGTACTGGAATGCAAGTGATTGAAAAACTCTCCATGGAAATACATTGCTTTATTTCTCCAAGGTACATACTGTATTTCCTTGTGATGAGGCTATTAATGAATTCACTCTTCAGCACTCATATCCATGACTACCTCACACCCCCCAGTCATCACTCTGAATGGCTAGAACACCTTTTTTATCTAAATGTTCTCTGTATTCTTCTTTAAACAGATAACCTCAAAATGACTTTATTAAAAAGTTTCAACTAGCAGTGCAAGGAGTTCCTTTGTCATGGCTTGACTTTGTAGGAAAGAAAAAGGTATGAATTAGTATTGCATTCAAATAACATTTGCTTGTTGCAGTATCCTGTCCTGTCACGATTCAACTATTTGATAATGCTGGTTAAGTATTTGGGATGGACACTCAACCATATGCCCTGAAAAGCAAACTGTGGTTTCATCAAAACTACACGATATTTCATACCGGTTCTTTTTTTTAATCAGCACTCAAGTAGTCAGAATAGACTGTTAATGCCTCTCATGTACTTCTGTGAAAGTCCAATGGGATGGACACAAACTTTTAAGCTATCAGAATTACTTCACCTCAGAGCTTTAAGGTAATGAGACCAATATGACATCTGTTGCAAAAGAAATAAAAACTGGGCATCATATTAATTTTTTGTCCTGTTTGTGAAGATGCTGTTACTCTGCACTATAGGCAGCATGTACAGCCTGCTGAGTCAACATTGCTATATGAGAGCACTTATTAATTTTGAATCATAAGATAAATTGATTACTTCTGTTTTGATGCTTTCATGGAACACAGTGAAAAACTGTAAATRAGAAAGTTATCTGAAGTAAATATTACATTTCTATTACCAAAGCTACATATGTTCAGTAGGTTTTCYGACAAAGAATGTTAAGAGTTTTGGATGATTACTGCAGTATCAAACTGCGCTACATCAGATTTGTTGTAGCTTGACATAACAGAATTTCAAATAATATAATGAAAAGGAGCTCATTTTTTAGTTCTCTCCTATGAAGTAAATATTTATTAAAATATGGAGTTTTAATATTTGACATTCCAGTGACCAATGACTATCCCAGATCAGGAAGTATTTAGATGGAAGATGGCTATTTGATTATCTCTGACAGAAATAAACATAAGTGTTCTTTCAGAGCACTGTATCTAGAAACCATACCTAATAAGGCAACACTTGAATTATTTAATAATAGTCATTTTTGCACATTAAAAATGTAAGCTAAGTAAAATTGAGCTGGCTATCTTAGTTGTGCTCTAGCAAAGGCAGTATCTTGACTCAGACAACGTGTCTTTCTAATTCAGTATGTCTTGAAATTCCCATTGACTACCTTTCTTGCTCTAAATCTCCAGAGTGTTGGCCAGCAAATAATTGTACAAATGCAGACTTCACTTATAGTTAAACTGGTTAAACCTGAGCTTTAAAGTTTCTCAAGAATTCAAAATTCCTGTGCTGTGGGCATGCTGTCTATACTCTTAAATTATTTAACAGTGCAATCTGTTATATATGGAGTGAATTCATCCAATTGTGCGTCAGAGCTGCACAAATAATTTAAAATTTGATTGTAAACAATTAACCTTTACATTTAATTTTATGCTTACGAAGAAAGTRTTCTCTCTCTTCTTCTGCTCAAGGAACACTCTTATAATTACATAGAATCTCCACATATTTGGAGTTTTCAGAACTRTATCAGTAGATATAGTTCCAATAGAAAGTATAATGACTCCTTCTTGTTTTTACCTCTCTCGATTGCTTTCTGTCTTTAATCCATGACTACAGCCTGATGTGTAGCACCTAGAAAAAAAATATTCCTTTTGAAAAGAATGAAGGATTTGGTGGAATAAGAGACCTCTTCTGTGAAGATATTAAATAAATATTACTACGAGGTAATTGTTATAATCTAACTAAAACTGTTTCTGAGTGCTGTACCATTACATTCATTGTTATCTTATTCCACATGAATCATCTACAGCCATTGAAGCTTCTTCAGTTAGCTGGCAGACATTCCCTTAGACTGAATGTCAGATCTACAAAGTTCTTCCATTTATGGTGTAAATAATTTTTTCCAGTAATCGGTTCCAATTTACTTCTGAGTTACTGAATTCCCTGCCTTTTACCTTTGGAACTCTTCTGAACTAGATTGAAATTCCCAAAGTGGGCTTACACTTTGTTTTGTTGTTTCATATTAATAGTAAATTCCCTTGCATCTATTTTGAATATTTTTGAGTATTTTCTCAGTGTCCATTTATGTTTACATATAAAACAGTATCTCATCTCTTGCCAAATGAACTCTGTAGGTTTATCTATTTCTCACATTACAGAAACCAGACAATCAACAGTACTTTTGATCCCACTTTAGTCAGTACAGATGCTAACAGAACATTTTAGTTTGCAAAATACTCTCAGATTATATTAAGTGTATTTATTGAAAAGTATTGTTTTGGACTGAAATGTAGCAAACACACATTTCTACTAGAAACAAGAAAGCTGCTTCAACAAATAAAGCTATTGAAAAACTTGAAAAAGATTGACTGGGCAATCAGCAAAGCACAAAAATGCTCTCCTGGGTTTGTTTTTGCTTTGGTGTTTTGGGGGTATTCTTGTGACCTAAAAATGGCTTTCGTCTTCTTTGAACAAAAGGTGTCACCCAGGTCTTCTGTTGCTGAGAGTTCTGTGCAGGTTACTTGCTTGCAACAAGCGTTTTCTGCTCTAACACCATCAAATGATTTATCTGTTCCTGAGTACAACCGATAACACGCATATAAACGTAGAACACAGATTAACAGGCAAAGATTGTACTTACTGCAAACAGCTTACACAGTCTCACGGAGATAGTATTGTACGGCCGTAACTCCACCACGGTGTGAACTCTGATACACGTAGAGACATCASGTACAGTTACTCCAGATCGTCAGCGGAGCTTCATGAGTAATTCGTATATGGATTAAACCAGTTGACATAACTCAGGAAAGTGAGTCTTGTGTGTTCAGAGACRGCAGTTACTGCTGCTATCAGCTGCTGTTAAATGTTGCAAGGCTTTTTAGTACATAGAGGTGTAGAATGTTTGAGAATTTGTAGCTTGAGTTCATTCTATAATTTTTGATATGCTAGATCAGAAAAGCTGCATTTGAGGGGAAAAAATGAATTGCTGGGGTAAAAGAGAACTGTTCAGTTCATGGACTTTTGATAGAGGAGGGAAATTTTTGTGGCATACTGTCTAACCACCCTCAAATTACTTTAAACGGATCTGGTGACAYAACCTATCTGTGATAGTTATTGCATTTTCTTGACAAAGAAACGAATTAGTCTACCAATCATTTTACTGTTTGTTTGCCAATAGAGCTGTGTAAGGAATTCTAACASAATGTTTCTGAAATAAAAAGAGTAAGAAACGTTATAAAGGCTCCCTTTCCCCTTTTTGTAACAGTTTTTTTTATTACTACCAAAAATAATGTGCAAGAAGATAAGATTAGAATAAAATGCAAATGTTAGAATTGGCTCTTTTTTTTTTCTTTTTTTTTYCCTAAATACAAATTGAAAGTGAAATCAGTTCAGGGAGAAATGATCCAGATTTTTTTCTCTGTGTTTTTGCCAAAAAGCAAACTTAATATCTTGAGAAACATTTCAGTTTCTTGAAACGTATCTGGATGAAATGAGAAATGTCTCTAGACTGACCAAAATATTAGTTTTTTTCTGGTTCTCTTCTGTCAAAATCAGTACTCCCATGATGACAGCTCAGTCTTCTGTTTTTGGAACTGGTTTGGCTATTTTATTTTTCAGTTTTACTGACATACCTAGTGCCCTGTTTCACAAGCGTTCATCGTTCTTCAGCACTGAAATTCCACATCATTTCCTCTTTTTGATATTTATGACATTTGGATTTAGCATCTGCATCTTCCTCTACACATTGTTTCATCACATGTAATCTCTGATTTCATCTCAATTCCTGTGTCAATTACTCAGATTTCCTGTTTTGCATTTCTTAAGGAAAATTTTTACTGCATTTCTTCATATCTTGAATTTATTTAGGATTAATATGTTTCCCTTTTCTTAAAAAATATTTGTGGTAAATAGCTCTGCTCTCTAACAAAATAAGCATCAATTTCATTCCTGTTTTACATATTCTTCTTAATTTGAGCTGGATCTGATGTCTTAATTTGCTTTCATTCAAATATTTAGCCATCATTCAAACAGAATCTGAGCTGTCTTAAGAGGGAGCTGGGCAAGCAGCATTCTGAAGAATCAAAGAAATCACAAGAGAATAATTTGGTTGTTCAYTACAGAAATATTTTTAAATGTCTTTTCTCTTGTAAACTCTTGGGGTATTGCCCCTCCATTCCCCTTTGCAACATCACCGGTTGGTTCAACACCTTAAACACACCTTGCCTTCCCCTTTGCAATTCCCTACGGGAGACTCCTTTTTCAGTATGATCTAAGCCTTCTTGCACTACCTGAAGCGTTTGCTTCAGGCAGACCCACTTTTAAAGAAGTTTCTTCTTCTTCTTCCTCCTCCTCTTCTTCCTCTTCTTCCTCTTCTTCTTCTTCTTCTTCTTCTTTGCAGGCTTTTCACTTTCCTTTCCCTATAGGATGGGATTTCTTTTTCATCTAGAGCACTTTGGAGAACACTTGTGCCTTAACTGTAGTCTGCAAAACAGAATCTGTTAGACAGTCTGCTCTACTGTCTGAAAGAAACTTGGCTACTGAGGGAAACAAATTCTTCCATCTTTGCAGAAAAGTTTCATTTCATTTGTTCCATATTTCTTTCATCTGCTGAGACRTGACTCAGCCAGTATCTACTGTCCATGCATATGATTTATAAAGATTAGAATATAATTGAAGTTAAAATTCTTAATTATTACCTTGGTTGTAAGCTTWTATATATATAATATAAATATATATAATTTTACTTGATTTCACCTTCTCCWTCAAAAGATTTTTTCCCCTCTGATTTTCAATTTTTACATTTAGGCACTCTTTTCTTCTGCAGAAAAATATTCACTACCCAAATTCTTCTCAWTTTTTGACATATTCTTTCTGTATAATACCGCAGATGAACAATTCAACACATAGACTGCAAAGAATTTCACCTTTCATTTTCTTCTCCAGTTCTCTTCTGCACCAACTCTGGCTGATTTTAAAGGGGATGGGAAAGGGGTCACATTAGGAACTGGAGTCCATATTGTATGCTGTTTAAGATATTATAGGATTCTGGCAGTCCTGGGCTAAAACAGAACTACCTCTCAATAATTACAAATTACCTCTGTCTCCATTCTGGCCTCTAACTTACTGTGAAACAAGTCTTTTTCTGATATAATTCAGAAGCCGATCAACTGAAAATAATGGAGCCATGYTGACATACGCCACTTGAGATCTTTTCTTATTCTTTTTCTTTTTCTTTCAGAATTATGTTTTATGGCTACTGGAAYGCAAAAACTATTATACCACTAAGAAGCATGGTCTGTGAATTCATGCTGAGTTTAAGCAAACACTTGTGTTTTCAGTCACATTGCAGGAGAAATAGTTGTCTTGAACATCTTATCAATTCCCCTTAATACCTAAGACATAAATAAAGCACCATAAGTGCTATTAAAAGGTGACATTTGTTTTAACACAATGTTGTTTGGTTTCATGACTGGTTTCAGCCATCCTAAGCCTGTGTTGCTGCCAGAAAAACAGTTCAACCATGCAATCCCTATCTGAGAGTTCTTGTTGTCTGTTCAGTCCTGGCATGACTGCTCATATAGGGCTTCGCTGTCAGCTGCAGGAGGGACCAGATCCGCAGGAAAACTAGCTGCAAAACAAACTCTTTTCAGTCAAGTATGGTTCTGATCCTGATGATTAAGCTGCCACAAAGTGCTAGCACAAAAGTGACAGAGATGATGACAAGTGGGAAGCTGTTTCTGGCAGTAGCTTGTATRTAAGTCCACCTATATGCAATAGCTTCAAAATTTGGTTTGTATTTGATATTATTTTACATCTACTTAAAATGATTAGGAAATAAACATGTGCTTAAGTGCTTCCTGAATGGAGATTAAATTACTTTTTGCATGGCATTATTTCCTTTGTTTGTATCATGATTGCTTTTACAATAGCAAACTGGAACCTTTCCCARTAGAGGACTAGAAAACTTCAGCATGATATAAAATCCTCATTTGAGTTTAARTGTCTCACTCCATGTTTCCTGCACCATTTAAAAAGCTTACATGGGAGCTAAAATTTTTGTTCCACTAAGTATGGGACCCACTAGGGATTCTGCTACTAATTTCAATAGGATTCAGATGGATTTTTTCATATCTACAAGACAGCATATTAAGAATAAATGCTTGAGCTTCAAGATATTAATGTGCTCATTTCTGTTTCCTTTTTATTGGCAACTGAGCATTTGTTTTCTCTCAGTGAATGCTTAATATATGCTGTATTACTTTTGCTCATTTTGTTATCATACAGGTTGAATAATTGTCCCTGTCCTTGTCCCCTTGGTTCAWGCCATAAACTACGTAACTAACCGAACAGACAACTGCACCTTCAAGAGAAAGGACCTCAATCTTTTCTCAAACAAAACTACACAATGATCACAACCTTTTCACCCCTAAAGGACAGTAATAAAAAAACAATTCTAGTAATAGAATACCACAAAGAGTTAGAGGCTCTGTTCTTATAAATATGAAATGATACTCATATTTTTACCATAACAAATAGGAATTAAATATTACAAGATTAGCATGTTGAAAGATTTCCAGATAAACTACCAGACAAAAAATTAATGCCTATGCACCCACCCTTCTCTTTCGTTGCAAAATACCTGCTTAAAGCCATCTTGAGCTTATGTCTGAATCTATACTTTATTCTTTGCTAAAATAAAACCAAAAAGATAGCTGTCTTCCCCTGGAGATAGGGCTTTATCCACAGCAAGGTGCTTGCCACAGACCTGATAGGAATGCAGCAAAAGGCAGCAAAAGAAAAAGTCTACCTTAAAATTCCCCAATTAGGGAAAATGTCTATTTAACCATAATTATTGGACCCTGCTTCCATGCCTATCTCTATTTTTAAGCACTTCTGGTGAACGGAGAAGCAGAGGAGAAATGATCACAAGTAATCAAGAGTGAGTGGAGGCAGAAGAGTTTCAGGAAGGTTTTGAGAAAAAAMCAAAACATAGGGGTGTGAGAGCGAGCATGCATATAAAGTCACAGTCTAGCTTGTTGTCTGGCTCTGCAGGAGGTAAGGTTTCCTGAGAAGCAAAAGCCTAGTAATATGAAGCTACAGACTGAGAAAAAGAAATCACAATTTGTAGTAARCATCTGATTAATTTTCTTGCTGGGCTTTTCCCTGTGCTTCTACTGCTTCTAGTTTTGTAAGCTACAGCCTGGTAGGGAATCTCATTTATATCTCCATCAATCACTCAGCTGTCACTTATCAAAATGTTGCCTTGAGTCAAATTCTACAATTCTGTTCTGACAGTGCTCCCCAAAGAACTCAAAGGGAATATTTTTGACAGAGCAGATGGTACAATATTTGGTCCTTGGTTTGTAATCCTGACTCTCATTTGGTCTTTTCCCTTAGCATCAGTTTAGTTTCTTGTTTGGTCTTTTCCCCTGATATCAGCCTAACTTTTTATCATTATTTGTAGTTAACAATATTTGGTTGAAACCAACTTATTTTTACAAGTCAACTACACCAAATCATTACTAGTATAGTTCTGTTCTTAACAAAACCATTGCAAAAGACCATCTGTAGCAATATTTACATTTTGCTAATCTGCTTTTATTTCCTATTTCTTTGAAGTGYTTAAAATACATTTTTTCTCTTTGTTAATTAAAAAAACTTCCTTAATTTGCTCTAGGCAAACTGAACAATATGAAGCAGTATGACATGACCTAAGATTGAAAGTCTATTAAGATTTCTTTAGYTAAGCCTGAAATCTGCCTCAAGTAAAACAAACACTTGAATACAGTAATTAGTGCACCTCAATGGGAACTTGATTTCCTTTAAGGCTTCTCTATGAACAACCTTTATTGGTCACTGAAGGAGGTTTAATTATTTTTTACCATTCGTACATAGTTACAGCTGCTGCTCCAGCAATTAAACAGAGCAATTAACTGCTTTCTTTGCTATTCAGGAAGTTGAAAAGAGATGGGGAAAACAGGTTTCAAACATCTTGTCACTTGTTTTTATTGAGAAAAGCCTGCTGCCGTATTGGTCAATCTGACTATGGAACTACAACATGCTGTCATGCAGATGATTCAAATTAGGATCCTGATCTTCATAAACTGATTTTGATAGTAAAAAAGAAAAGAAGCAAGTGCAGGAAAGGCATGCCTTCTTTCCAATGATATTTCTCACCAAAGACCCCAACCACCAAGCCACTAACCTGAAAATGACAGTCAAGTTACTGAGTAAAAGGTACAGGCATTTGGAAATTCAAAAGATGGAAACCTCAATAAAAACTAGAGAACTATTTTCTGTTCCTCCACTTCAGACTGAGAAATACAAACAAAGTACTGGGCAATAGATTTGTGACATATTTTGGAACAGACACAAAATTATATCATTGCTTACACTGGATTAAGAAATGTTGTCCACAAGAATTTGCCATAAAAATGTTAATTAGCATTTCTCAGTTAAAATTTTAAGGCAGTTTTCAGCCTCAGGCAGCAGGAACAAAAGTAGGTTACAGAAGAGCAAATATAAAAGTATTTCATATCAGAGCAGATATCTACACAYCATTTGGTGCTGGGAAAAGTTAAGATGTATCAGGTCACCAAACCTACACTCCTATAACTCAAATCTATCCTGATAGTTAATCTGAGACACAGTTCTTCARTTGTATGCTAAATATTGATTGAAAGAGAGAGTCATTACTAAAASACTTTCTGTTCTCTGAGCAAAGGACAAAGTGTCCCACTGAGTCTTTATTGTAAATGCTGAAAAACCTTTCCACCTAAAGTTATTTCCAGGAGGAAGTACATGTTGCTTGTTAATAGAATTAGTTGCTGTAAGAGCTTTATGGTTTGAAACCTGGCATCTTTCCATTTTTCTTTTTCCTGTAACTATTCTAATGCTCTGTTAACAATACCACAGCTGCACAGCTTGTCTAGGAATAGGAATAGGGTTTCTCTAGGAAAGCTGGAACAGATGTTAGCCTTCATTTACATGAATCAGATATTGCATTCACACTGAGTCATACGAAGTGATCCTAGTTCATAAATGGGATCATATTATTGAGATGTCCGCACAGAGTATATACGGACAGWGTACGGGATAGGACACATCATACAYACGAGCACTCACTTTCAGGTGCTATGAAGCAGCTTTGAAGGAACCAAAGAGTGGACACAGCACTATGCAGACTCTGATGTCATATGCTTTGCCACCACTCTGGTAGGTATGCAGGAAAGATGATTAATGGGGGGAAAGGGGGAAGGCAGGGAGAGTAACATCCCCTTAGTTCAGCCCATAAAGCTGCAATTTAAGTTATCCCTCTAGGAAGCAAAAAGGGGAAAATAGATGGTCTTTATATGTTTTCCTATTCTACATAGGAGACCAGGCTTTAGGAAAGTTACTTATGCCATATGACACAAAGCAACTTTTGTAAAATGTACAATTTTCACTCAATGAGAATGTGACCTACTAGTGGCCTACAACTTCCAAACCTCTGTAAAGGGTTAAGATTCTGAGTGCACATAGTGAGTCCAAACTAGCTGAGATMAAAGTTCAGAAGACAGCAGAATCTCTGGTACAACTGTCAGAACAATATAGTCAGAAATAATTATGATAATCTGGATTTTTGTTTGAATATTGTGGCCCACAAAAACATACCCTAAGAAGCTTCTCATGGAGTCACTTGCTCAAATATCTTCTAAAATACCTCATTTAGCTGAACTGAGTACTATTTAGTATTCTGAGGAAATGATAGGTCACAAATAAATAGAAAAACTCAGTTATGGTCAATACAAAAAGCAACTCCTTGTTTTGACAACTGGGTCATACATGAATATGACAAGAAAGCAAATGGAAACTTATTCATGAGCAGGTCAAAGAAAATGTTCTGTATCTTTGTGGAATTCCTTTCATAGGATCAAGTCTAGCCCACAAACTTTGGCTTCTAACTGTAATGCCCAAACTGCAAGTCCAACGTGTAAAGGAGTCAATGTAAGTCTAGTTGGAGCATTGACACATAATCATTATAAAGCTTTTGGTTCAAATGCTTTTCAAAATTTTAACAGTAGTAACTTCCATACAAATRAAAAGATTCCAACTGTAAAAATTGTTCTGAAAGTGTTGAAGCATAATGTTTTAAACCAAAATACACTTTTGACTGGGGAAGGAAATAAGCTATTGAAAATTTTGAGACTTTGGCTTTTCATTCCACTTCAGAATGATGTTCTTGTAAATCTTGATAGTTTTCCAACATGGTAAAATAATTGGTATCCTATTTAACTATGAAGAAGGATAGTAAAATTAACAGATCTTGCAAGATCTTAACAAGATCTTTCAAAGGTAGTAACCACTGAAATTGGTCACCACTGAAATAAGCTCATTGAAATGAATTCCTTCATTAGAAGTAAAGAATTTTAACTGTCTCTGTCTCCAAACAGCTGCAGAGTAGAACAGAATTCTGTCATTTTGCATGGAATCCAGTCCAATTTTAACAGCAAAATACTAACATCAACATATTGATACTTGCATTCTTATTAGCTTTCCCATAGTGTTTTCAGTGATGGAAGTTACAGGCTGTTAAGAATGCTAAGAAAAGGGATGAAAACAGTCAAGTAACAATATTTGCAGTTATTTTGACAAGCCAAGTCCAGACGAGCGTCTGAGGAACTTCAGAGGGACCCCTTGAGGCGGGTGAATGAGGATGAAAACAGAGTATGTTGATAAATGCACACTGAAGAGTGAAAAAAAGTCYAATTTTTTCAACTTTGAGGGTTCTAAATTAATGGTATTAATTCAGCTAAGGGTCTGGTCATCACAGCAGGCAGCTCAGTGAAAACTTCAGCTCTCTGAGCAGTTTCAGTCAAACGAATCATCAGATTACATAAACACAGGATGAAGGATGCTGTTTTGCGTTTAAAATACCCGAGCAGCGCACAGTGGGCTGCTCTCCCTCCTGCCTCACAGGASATTTTGGCTTTGGATTAAAGATTCAGAGAGCATGAGTGAGACAGAGCAAGGGCACAGAGCAATCTCCTGGGAAGAGAGACTGAGACTGTTGGGACRCTTTACCTCAAAGCAGGGATAAATAGAAGGGGACACGCTGAAAGTAGTTCGCATTTCACACACGTTCTCTAGCTGCTAAGACAACAAAATCAGCCTCTTGGAAGCTGGAAAATGCCAACACTAATAATACCTGTGATGTGCCCTATTTGCTATAATTACATGGAGAGAAAATAGTATCAAGGAAAATAGTTTACATAAAGTTGTTTTTTCAGAGAAAAAAAATCATTATTTAAAAATAGCTTTTTTCAGGTCCATTTCTGTTTTTTTAGAATTTTCTTTTCAAYATTTAGATAAGGACAGCCCTTTCTATTGACATGTATTTTGACACTTAATATGCAGCCTAATTAATGAATAGAATATCATGTGTCATAAAAAAATGCATCTCAAGCTCCATTTGCTTTCAGGATACTAGCATGTGAGTATATTTGAAATCAGATATAACACTGGAAAGTCTCGCAAAGTGAAACATTTATTCTCAAAAAACAGGAATAAAACCCCTTTTTTAGACTCTCTCAAACTTTTTCTTTTTTGCTCTTTGGATTGCACAGCAACTTATTTTCATTATTCAAAAATTTTGCTGTACTCTTACATTTGGTCCTACATCACTCTAAAATTTTTGATAATCTTTTGCCAGTTTTTGTTGTATAACTTTGGGGGTGTATGTGGTGAGATACAGAGCATACACCAACATTTTTCATGAATGGAACTATCTGAGTCATTCAGACAAATATTTTAACAGCATTTTAGCCAGGGGAAGTAATTCAACCCTAGCAGGTAAATAAAGTTGTAATAGATGCAATGTTAAGGCAGACTTACAGTTTCTATCATATGGTTAATTTTCAATATTTAATATTTTTTTCTTACTTCAGATCTTTCAGGTGAAAACTACAATTCCCACTGGTTGGCTCCAAGTTAATATTTTTTGAAAAAGAATGATTCCTTAGAAGTTCCTGAGTGTTAGGCTAAGGGAAAAGCACTTAGAACAAATTTTATCAGAAATAATAACCAAAGTGATGGAGATATATAGTGAGGACAAAGGTGATATGAATTTATTAGAGAGAGCTCATGCCATACAACCTTTGCCTTTGATTGTATTTTCTTATGCAAAAACAAAAACAAAAACAAAAAACTATGTACTTCCCATATCATAGAGTAGAATTAGAACAAATTTGAACTGTACAGTTTTACAGATTTCTCTAAAAAAAGAGAAGGTAACTTCTGCTAAAAGGAGGAAACTGCAAAAATCTTCTGAAATTACTAATGRTATTGGCACAGAGGTAGAAGTGAGCCAATAAAATCTATTTCATGTTAGGAGACATTGTCTAGGTGTGTCTTCAAGTGACACACTTCTAGGACTCTACYAGGAGCAAATATCAGAGAGAACTAATTCATTGGCAGTGAGAGCAAGAGTAAWAAAAAGGAATAAAATGTAATGGTGTGAAGCATGAAGTATCACTTCTAAAAAGAAAATCATTATCTAGAATTAACTTGAAAGGAGTGAGCTTATATTTGGAAATGCTAGGTTGGCACTTTTCTTTTAAGTCATTTGTGACCTGAAAGGCATATTTTAGTAGTTTCATCTTTGATTCTTAAGATTTGTAGAGATCCTTCTTTTGGCTCCAGTATCTTCAGACCACATAGGGATGAAGCATTTCTTGGAGTCATGCAAATCATTGCAGTCAGGTTTTAACTAAGCTCTATTTGGGAAGTTTGGAAACAGTTGTATGGAGGGAGGAACAATCACAAAGTCTAAAACATACTAACAGCAACACCATTATTTGTAGAAAGTGCAAGAAACACAAACCATAAGTCTCTGTTACATCAAATATTGGTCACCCCAAGCTACTACAGAAGAAGCTGATGTGGCTTCATCCAGCTGAAATGTCTTTAGTAGAYATGCTACCAGGGCATAGAATAATCAATTTATTTCATCTTTAAAATAACAGGTGAGTTAGTCACTGGTGCAATAAAACTATCATGTAACAAAACTTGTTTATAATCTCAGTAACAGAATTGTTCTCTGTAAAAAATTTCCTTTGAAAGCTCTTCTGATTAAATCTATATAGACTATGAAGCTCTAAATGATACAGAGATCATGCAGACAGTTGCTTTCAACATAAAACTTGCATGAGCCTTTGGGATGAAATCCACATTTTGACAAAATATTTAATATCTTTTAAAAACAGTAAGGTCTTTCAAAATATCATAAAGCTTTTTTATATATGTATTTTGAAAATGTACAGGAAGAGTTGTATTAAAAGAAAGAACTATTAGCTTTGCAGTATTTATGCTCAAAGCCTACTAAGCTGCATGCTGCCAAGTCTCAGAAACAAAAGTTGGAAACAACATTTATATGATATTATATTCCCATCCTGAGGAACAGTCAGATATAGAATCACAGGATCACAGAGTARTTGAGATTGGAAGGGACTTTTGGAGATCATCCAGTCCAAYCCCTATGCTCAAGCAGGGTCACGTAGAGCATGTTAGATAGGATCGCATCCAGGCAGGTTTTGAATATCTCCAGAGAAGGAGACTCCACAATTATCCTCAACTATACTCAGAAACTGTCCTCAAATGAGAGTTTTTCCAAGTCATTCCACAAACTAAAGAACATAAGTGAATTCATCCTTACTCCTAATTCATCCTTACTCCTAAAAATTTCACCAAACTGTAAACCAGCTTCAGTTTTTTGGATACTTTGGTTGATATCAAAGTGACATTTTACATGAAACCCACAGATTGTATTCATCTGATAAGATAAAATGTTTATCCACACACRCCAAAAGAAAAATTACTGTCACAAACTTCAGGAAACTACTGGTGTTCAGGCACCTTCTTTCTGTTTCTCTTAGTTATAAGGACTTCTCTTTGGAATTTCTGCTTATTTCCTGTTATTTGTCACCAGCTGATAAACTGGTCATGAGTTTCAGCAACAGTGTATCCTGATACTTCTTGGACATGCTGAAAAGAGTCTGCATCGGCAGCTGTACAAATGAAAATAAAAAGAGTTAATGACTGTTAATGGGTCCTTTATCAACTTCTGCTTTAATCCTACTTTTCTTTTTTAATTGGATCTACTACTGTGATAGGTGCAACTTGTTTTTCACTACGATAAAAAATGATAGCGTGTGTTGCAAATAGTTTATAAAATGATTACTTGTTAAAGTAAATGACAGGATAAAAGTTTTCTTATTACATTTCTAATTTGCTTTTAATTGCAATGCTATTACAAAGRGGGATCATTAAAATCTTGGAGAATGATAATCTTTTAAAATTGTCAACTTATTGCATTAGTGTATAAATTTTGTTTTCTTAACATTTATGTGATTCCYACCTCCACAATATCTTAATTATTCACTAGTGGATAACAAATTATTTATGGACCAARTAACTGCTTATATTTCTTTCTCCAYGCTGASTCTGTCTGCTGATTGTACTCTGAAAACACAAGGAYGGTTATGCTGTTGTATTTCACTGTTTGTGAGGGATTGAGTTAAATTAATTCTATTTTCAAGTATAGTTTTCAGTTAGAATAAAGCTTGGAAGTACAATATCAGTGGAATATGAAAGGTGCAATTTTGTCCTTCATATGGTCTTTTTCTTATAACATACAGTTACAAGCAATCTAAATGACATTTCTACCTCTAATTTCATAAAAGTTCTGAACAGACCAAATCTATTAAACAGAATCAAAATAGAAGTCAGTTGACCTTTGCCATTTTATAACAGGAGAAAATCTGGCCAAATGACTGCTGTAGCAACATATCTATCAGACACAGAAGACACTCATACTTTCTAGAAAGTTTTTTCAAATCATGGAGGAGACTAAAAATATGCATGTAATGTAAGAAGTGATGAAACTATTACAGATTTATATCTGAACAAAAAACGAAAAGAAGACAGAAAAAATYTGCCATTTTTTTAAAGCTGGAAAATTCAAGAGAACTTTATGGAACATGTGCCCCAGCACATATTGTAAGGTTGTTCTGCATGTTTTAGTTTAAAAAGTATTTATTCACAAGATTTCTGTTGCAGCTGAAAGCTCAGTACTGCCTTGTTTTGATCTGAGTAKTAGAGATAAGAAATTAAAATCTCATTCTTATTGGGCCTGAATTTTCCCTACTTTTTGATGTAAACAAAGCACATAAACTATGGACTTCTAAAAGAACTCATTCCAAGTGCAATAATTTAACACCATAATTAGGTAAGAATAGGAAATTAAGAATTTCTTTCTTACTCTAATCAAGGATAAATTTAACTTGTTTCAACTGATAAGCAAAATATTCCAGAAAGTCACTATTTCCTTTTGATGTACTATAAAAACTAGTAAGTAATAGAAGATAAGATACAAGCCCTAAGACTACATATGCTAAAATAAAAAAWGAAGCAGAGCAACTCAGCATCAGTTATTGAATTCTAGAATTCTCATCAAAATGTAGCTTTTTGTGTTTAAAATAAATGTCACTGTCAACATTACAGAGGAATCCTTACCATGAAAATATGAACTATTTACCTTTTATCTACAAATTTACCTCAGAGCATCAGTTCAGTTTAGTTGAAGAAACTCTGAGCAGAAACTATGGACTAGCCCAATTTCAACTTAGATTCTTAAATTAGGAGAGCAATTTCCCAAGTATCTTTCAGAATCCTTGGAATTAAATTTGACCACACAAGCACCCAGGTTCCCCTTCAGTCTTTACAAATCATATTAAAAAATCAAGGTAGCTCCTTAATACCTGTTGCTAAACTATCAGCCTACGCATTTGTAGGTACCTAAGTTCCATGTCAATGAAGCTTATGTATGGTAGAAGGGAGGACTGCCAGGTTCATTCTATCTTCTGTGAAAAAACACACACAAAATAAAATAGCAGAGGAAGGAATAAGGCATCTCTGTGGTCCAGAAACACAGGGGAGCTCTGTGGTGGTAGGTTAAAAAGCATATATTTTGAATATGTGGTCTCTGTACCACAGACTAGATCTTCCATGGGAAGCACAAACCACACTGTTCACATGCAACACCCCATGAAGTTGAAGTTCCAAAACAAGATCATGAAAACAGAAATGTCGCATGGATACCAATGTTGTGAGTTGAAATAACTCCATTGTTACTGAGTGTCCAGGGTTAGGCAACTAAAATGTGAAAAGAAATGGCATAGAGGGGTACTTGAAAGGTCCTACAAATGCCTGCTTACTATCTCTGATTTTCATTTGGCATATAAATGACTTGGTGAAGARCAGAACTCAGAAATGGTAAAAAAGAAAGAAAGCTCTGTTAATACAGAGGAACAAAGTATACAAATGAATACAAATAGATTACACTCAAGCGGCTCATTCCTCTCAGCAGAGAGGAGTRCGAAGTAATTAGACTAGGGGTTCAAATAATCAGAAACCACCAGGCAGGAGGCACAGTATTGAGTAGCYGGGTTGTTTGAACACATGCAATAGCAGGCTTGAGCAAAACTAATATATGAAGTTCAGAGTASTTTCCATCATCAAATGATTAGAGCAACATGGATTGAACCTGTGTACATCTGCCTGCTTACTTGACTTCATTTTTTCTCAGATCATCTTGTGAAATTGTAACTTCTTATGACTACAAAATTCCTCATCCTCTATTTAAAACACCCTGTAAATCATCATCAGTAACCTGAAAATTCTGGCRACGAAATCAGCAGTTTAGATTCTGAAATCTTCTGATATTGAYAACTGTGGGGATAATATGACCAGAATTTTGCAGATGCAGTTAGGTTATTTGGCATGGCCAGAAAAGAAATAGGTTCTGAAAATGTCCATGTAACAGACAGGGCTACTGTTGAAGTGCATTAGGACAAACTGCACAACCCAAATCCTACTTGGTTTGTTTAAAAAAGGGAAGAAAGGAACGGAAATGTGATTTCTCCTTCTATGTTTTGTAATGGGAAAATTATATTCTTARGAGTCAAATTATCGTTTAGTCTGCACTGTTGTGGTTCTGTGGGCTTTTTTTAGAAGTATGCCAGTTAAATGTGATCTGAATTTTCTTTTTTCAGTATGATGTTTACAGGTATATAGCATTTACCATAGTACTGGCAGTTTTTGCTATATTTAGGATGTGTGGAATATTRTTACAAACTTCAGATTATTACAAATTAACGTTAATTATAAACTTCTGAAGGGGCYAGAATTTAATGCTGTCATGATATAAATATCATAGATTTCGCAGGAAATAACAGAGTTCAAGAGCTATTGTAGAAATGTAGAATACTTTGCATGTGTGTGAACTCATAGCTTATGCAATTGCTATGTTTGCTCTTTCAAAAAAAAAAGAAAAGTGTGCAGACAGTGGGACCAAAACAATCGTGTATGATGGGCAGAGTGAGTTCATACTGTGGAAAGTTTATTTAAACATACACAAAGGAACCCTACATGTGTGACAAGATGAATAACACAATACTGTAACTGCCACGCACAATTGTTCAATTTTTAGATTCTCAAGATTTTTCTGTTTTTCATACAATTATTAATTATTATTTATTAATATTCAGATGGTCACTAACTTATACTTGAAAATGTTAGCCAAGATGTCACTAATTTGTCTAACTCCAGCACAAATAAAACCTTGCCAGAACACCCACAATTACAWGTATCATTTTCTAAATTATTTACTGGTTCTTTCTAAAAAGTTCACTTAATTAGGGAGCAGAAGCAATATGGTGTGTGTTAGAGGATAAATTTGACACCATATTGGTGTCTGGGACCAGAAAAAGCCTGAGAGAGAACAAATTTATTACGATCAATTCATTATCTTACATTTACACAACTTGTACTTTCAATTACAATTTGAAGAAAATGTGTGAAGAAAGGATTTATTCATGAGCAGAGGTTTAAATATAAAATATCAGATCCTAAGCATACCTGAGTTTCATAGAGCTATTTGAAGACTGAACAAACATGCAAATACAGTAAATGTCAGAATATTACGTCATTGCAACCATATAGGTGTATCCCTAGCTTTGTGGCCAGGACACTTATGCCAATATGATCCTAGTGTAGCATTAACTTTATTTTATTGATCTGAAAGTAGGAGGTAAAAAAAGAGGTTCAGCATGCTGCTCAAATTGTCAGTGTATGTTATACAGGGTARGTCTGGGAGAAGAAAGGAGGAACAGGACAGATGCACAATCAATTTACCGGTGCTTTTAAATGCTTCTGGCTTCAGAAGGATTTAGATCTAGCACTAATGGTGTTAATGACGGAGACAGAGCCAGAGCTTTAATAAAATTTGACTTTGTGTCATATTCATTTTCTGTATGACAAAAACTCCCCTGGAAGCAGTGCAATATTGTATAAGGATAAAGCACTGTCACAGGTCATGCAGAAAAATGTGAAACATATTTTTCAGGAGACTTATGTATACAAAGAAAAGAAACTCTAGCAAAAACATGAAGGTAACGTTATGGTTTTCTCACTTAAAGATTTAAGAGACAAATTCAGCAGAGCTCCCTTACAACTATGTCAAAAAGTACAATATCTTTCCTTATCAGTTTCCATTTTAATTTTTTACATTAACTCATTTTGAAATCTTCTTCACATTCATAACTTGCAACTAAATTTACAGTGAAAAACTTTTAGTAACACAGAAAATGTTATCTGCCATTCTTACTCTTATGCAAAATCAATCTGTATTCTAGAATAGAACTGATTTTTCTAATTGCCTGTGTTTTCTAGCCTGTTGCAAAACTTAAAAAAAACTCTCAAAACTACTGAAACCATTCTGRTTTCCTTTCCTATTTTAAAATTCCCCAGTACAAAAATTTAAACAGAATTTGATTCAGAGGACTTGAAATATTTCACTTGGCATAATTTTATTATGCCATACTGAATCACTGGGATATAACATATATAATTGTCTTGTTAAAATGCTAGTTGGAATAAACTGCTGAAGACAAATATAACAAAGGAACGCAACAAGTACTATTTTTATTTAATTGAAATTTTATRTTTCCTCTATATTCCTAATATTTCATTTTAAATGTGTTAGATCATGTGATTAAAAGCTAATCATGGTGAACACAGCTACCTGTCCAGGAACACACAGAGGCTCAGTGAGACTCCTTARAGGAAGCACTCATAAAAACAACATGGAAAACCCAATCCAGTTCCTCTGGCTGATCAGGATTGAAGGCCACTAATAGTATATATATAGCAARTATATATATACAACACAGTGCAGAGTCCCTCTGTTAGCATACCTGAGATGTTCAGTCTATTCAGTAGCTGACACCTACACCTCCTGGTCTCAGTCAGTTGCTGGCAGCTGGGCCTACAAGCCCCTGATGGTCATGGTCCCCCTCCAGGTGCTGGTAGTTGGACCTTTTCCCCCACTCCCTGGCTGGGCCAGCTTGAAGTTTGCTGCTGCTGAATYGTATGTATGTACTCAGAATGAGAGTGTACACATACAGAAGATAGCTAAAATTAGGATTTTATGAGAAAATACAGTAGACCACAGTGATCAAGCATAGGGCTCAGTCAGACAAYGTACTGCCCAAAAGCCTGCTTACACCGATCCCATTCATCTCTGTTTTCGCCAATGCTTGTCTCTCCCTAATCCATCTTGATCCTTCCATTTTCCTGCCTTTAGTCCTTCCCCTAAGTATTCCATAATAGGTCTCACTTATTCCCACAATCCCCTTAATCCCTCAGAAAAAGTTTCACATAATCCCAAAATGCTCTTCCCCATGTATTCTATGATAAACCCTACACCCATTCAGGCCATCACCCCAACTAGCCTGCAAGGCATTACGGAGGGAGGGTTTCTCTGGCTGACTCATCCTGGCAGATTTGCTGCTGGTGTCAACRAGTTGTTCTCCTCTGATGGTCTTGGAGTAGTGGGTTCTGCAAGCTCTATTTTCACCACTTAGGTYACTAGGGTTCCTCTGCTTGTCGTTCTTCCTGCAATCCTGGCTGGGCACCTGTGTTCACTGTGATTAGTTTTATTCACATAACCTGACACATTTAAGAGGAGTACTACTCCATGAAGACCCTATAAAAATGGAATAATTCAAGATGATAAGGAATTTAGAAAAACATGGGTCCTGTGACAGAGAAAGATCCTGAGTAAGGCTAAGGTATATAGTAAAATTAAACTGAATATTCAATCAACCCAGTGTGTTTTATTTGAGTATCTAGTTTTTGCAACAGGTAGTGACAATGAAAGAYTTGTTAGATCATCTCATTCCATGTCCATAATGATTTCCTAGGGACTTACATAACTCAGCACTTGGAAATGTACTACATAGGTACGCTCTCAATCTCACAATCAAAATTCTGGTTACTTTGAATTTAGTGTAGATATATATGCACATAAATTTATTAAAAAAAATTACCATGAGATTGTATCTACTCTCTCTTTTTCCTCCTCTCTATCTCTCTGTGTGCTTGCATTAGACTTCCCTATATTATATTAACCAGCTAACGAAAGCYAACAAAGCAAATGTGTTTTTGCTCTTTAATGCTCTTCTGGAAATGAGCAAGAGGGGGAGAGAAGCAAGAGCAGTACTTAATAACAAGAAGTGGGCCTGGCTGGTTTACAGACAGGGCGGCAGATATGCCTTTAACACCTTCAGTATAGAKGAAAAGACTGAAAATTTCTTTAAGGTCCTAATGCACTGTGATCTGTGCCATAATGTGTTGTTAGGCTCCATCATATAATGTAAACGAATCAGACAYRACCTCACTAAAACTGACATGCGTAAATACAGCTTTTTTTGCTAAAGGAGATTAGTTTGGGTTCCACAAGAAGTGTGAATGAATGATGATTGGTGAGAATGAACAAGCATTCTCATATTGTTACTGAATATTTTTCTCTATTTTAAAAAGTTTTACTGCCACCCAGCTAAGAAAATACTTTGGTTAATCCCAGTAAAACATCCTCCTCCTTTCTCATAATTTGCGATACTGAAAGACACAGAAAAGAACAGGTGTGTTCCTCTGCGTATAAGCAGATGACCACTTACTGATGCTTACTTAAAATACTAGTTGCAATTCATAAGGCTTTAAGGGGAACAACTTTAAACAGCTATTCAGCATGCTATGTAATTTATTTAAAGACAAAAGTTCCATTTTTCAAAGAAAAAACATAAACTTTTGTCTTACATAGAAGTGCCTGTGCTGACAGTCATGCAAGAAGGAATTCACTTTATTGAAATAACTCACCTCAGTTCTAGAGAGAAATGGCACAAAACCTCATCTTATCTTTCGCACTGGTTATCTCTAAGTGCTCGATACCAGCTTCTCCAGTATTCAACTCTCCTCACACATTATACTGAGGATATTGATCCTCCTACTAGTCTGTATTCTATTGCAGGAAACAGGAACCACAAAATTACATGTTGAAAGCCTCTGCACTRTGGTGCACAACCTTTTTTTCAGACTAGAGTCCTTTCGTATCTATTGTGTACAGAATGCTCTCATCTGAGAGATTAGGGGATTCATTTTTAATAAAGATGAGTGTGTAAAGAAAAGCCTAAATTATATGCAGCAGTGATCAGTTTGGAATTTCTCAAGTTCCAGCTGCAGATTCTAGAGATCTTATTTGTCGCATTAGCTAAAACAACAACAAAGCTCTGAGCATTTTTTTCAAGGGTTATTCAGGCCACATATATGCCATGGTTAATTAACTATAACAAGGCAATAACATTTTAGGGTAAGCTCCTAAAAATAACTGATAATCCTACTTTCATACAGAAGGACTGTTCAGCTTCACAAACTTATTCTAATCCTTTCTGGGTTATACATTATACATATTTCACCAGCCGCCTCCTCTTTCTCCCCCACCATCAATTTCCTGCTGTAAAGAAAAAGAGAAGAAATAGAGAGGATACACTTATTTCTCCATTAAATGACAAAGAATATTTGTATCTTGCAATCAGATCCACTTGTAACCTAAGAAAATTAATAAGTGGATGTAATAGACTATTGTAGCAATTTATACTGAGTAGCCATAAGGTATGTCATGTGCTAAAGATGAAAAGAGAGTCAGTGTCTTACCTTGTTTGTTTTTTTCTTGTTTTGTTTTCTTTTTTTTGCAAAGGAACTCTTCTTTCATGTATGACTAGGAGTTGGGGGGGTGCTTTTGTATGAAAGGGAAAATTTTTGCAATGAATATTGATTATTTTCCATATTTTGRCATTTCCAGTGAAAAAATCAAAAGTTTGTAATTTTTAAGATTTAAAGTTTTACAAAGTTTAATTATATATATAAAAACCTTTTCTTTGCCTGAGGTTAGGAAAATGAATCCCTTCCATCCTTCCCAAATATATTCTAGTGTTTCAACTGATCACTGACATTAGAGTAAGTGCCAGTAACATTTTTGCAGATGGTGGTCATTTTGAGGTACAACAGAAATATAGAACCTAGAAACTCCTAACAGGCTCTGTGACTATTTTTCAAAGGTTCTCTGTGAGGATACTGCAACCCCATGAAAGGGAATCTCTAAAGGAGTTTCTGAGCTGCCTTGGGAACGAGTTTACTTTCTGATTTATGATGGCTCTTGCAAATATTTCTTATCATTTGTCTCTTATCACTGTCATACAGAATCCATGTTCTTCTCCTTTCATATCATAAAGTACTGGAGTTCTGGAAAGATGATGTGTAATGCAGTACTGTCAATTTTCATTATTTTAATGAAGCTCTTACAATTCTTTGCGATTTTCTGTACAGCACTTTGTTTTTTCCTGGAAATATTGAATATGGTAAAATGTGTTGATGTTAAAAAATGTTTCTAGGCTCATCAGTTGGAGAAAAGAGTAGAAAACATGCTCTGAAAGTATTCTAAAAGCTCCAAAACCAAAAAGTGAAGAAAACAACCCACAGTTTATTATTTTATCAATAATTCATGACGCTAGAATGAATCACCTTAATTTTGGGAAGCTGTTGCATGATTTCAGAATAGTTTCAGGTGGCAATACTGGAGAGCTATGAGCTACAGTATATTACAGTATATCAAGTGTAAATATTTCAAAAGAATTGGTTGTTTTCAAATGAAAAATAGAAAATTACAAGTAAGATCTGTGAACATAGAAGAGGAAGTCTGATTAATTTTTCATTTCTGTTTACTACCCTCACTGAAATATGAGAATTTTCCATTAAGTTTTCAGACTGTAATTCTAAACGCCTATGCCTGATGACAGGTAAAATCAAAGAAAGACAGACAGTTTCACTTCCACAGATTTTATGCTTCTTCACTCATAACAAGCCTTGCTGAAGGACTGAAAAGTCTCTTTGTAATCAAATATGATTAAATTCCTCAATAGAGAGTCAAGTTTGTGGTCAGAGAGTAGTCATGTTTTGTCATTGCATAGTATGTAGATATCAAGAAGAAGGGAAAGGAATGTTTTTCAACTCAGATTTGCTGTGGACAATCTGCAAATTATTACATCCTGGGAAATCTCTTGGTCTTGTAGACAGCTATCTGTGTATGCATTTTTTTTTTTTTTTTTGAGCTTTGAAGCCTTATAAAACATWGAGAACGTATCTTTCAGATATATTTTTTCACCTAATATAAGAAGTGGAACCTTGAGGAAGGTCCCTCTGGAGAAGGATAACAGAAGAAAAAGAAGTTATAGATGAAGTGCTTTCTTTTTCTCTTCTGTGAAATGCTCATGTGTTCACATCAAAATAGCTACAAGATTATCTTAAACAGACAAAAATGTGCAATAAATATGTTTTTGCTTTTTCAGCAAAAACAAATTATCTAAAAGAAGAACAGTACAGGCTGGGGATTAGAAAGCAACTTTCTTTGTACGCTTTTTCATATATGTTATATCCATTTTTAAAAATCTTTTTGGAACCATCCWGATGGTTCCAAACTGGATCCTGGAATGGATACTCATAGATGACGAGGATGATAACCWCCTCTCATGCAGCTGAGTCTGATAAAATCTTGGTAGTCAAGGTGAGCATTTGCGTGTAAAGTAGTTTGATAAAAAAGACCTGTAGTGGTTGACAGAAAAGATCTATTGGACTATGCAAAAACACTGGTTTTTTTTGCCTATGCTTCCAGTGAACATTCTATTCCAAGAAGAGAACGTTATATTTCCTCAGGTACACTGCTATAGATGCCAGTTAAAGTCTTAAACATCCTTAAATGCTAATTGGGGATCTGACTGGAAGTGAGTTTGGTCTTTTCAATTGTAACATGTCACTTCTAAGTTCATTTCTCTGAGAGTGGGATAAACAAAGTCTTCATAACTGATCTGCACTTTATTTTGTAGTAATGTATATGTCTTAAAAATGCAATCCTGTATGTATATTCCAATAACTCTCTGCAAGCACTCTTTATTTAACAATAGTCTGATATTAAATGATTATTATTCTTAAAGAGAAAGAGAGAATACTGTAAATTTGCAATGCGTGAAAACTGTAAATTTGCAATGCGTGAAAAAATGATGTGATATTTTAAGTGGAGAGGAATACTGTACTAATTAGAAAACCCTTGGGAATATTCAGCTAATCAAATCCAATGATTGGCTAAATGTTCCTAACCTACTAGGTTTAAATAGACGTTCACTCACTGCAGCAGTGGTCATAGCAACAGATCATTCCATTTGGAGGAGAGAGGGAGGCATATAGAGGCATACTGCTTTTGAAATGTGTTTACGCTTACACAGACACACACACAGAGAGAGATATAGATATAAATACTTAAAAATGTGCTTTCCAAGAGCGTTATACTATTTTTACAACCTGCTAGGAGCCTTCGGTAGTACTGGGAGTCTACACACTCAGGATATAAATACGAGAATAGATTTGATTTTTGCTTGATTTTGTTCTGTTCGGTAAACAGTCTTTAAATCAACTGCAGATTAAACATCAAAGTACTTAAACAAAATAGCATGAGAGTATGTTAATACAGTTTGTACTGACTTTAAATACAAGATTTTAAAATGTGAAATCTGAATTAGTAAATAGCAAATTACTTCTGATTTATTTTCAGTCTATGTTTTGTTTAATCAGAAGGTCTTGGATTGCAAAAAGTCACATGCCRACATACCACCCACACAGTGATATTTTAAATACTCTCTACCACAGCAACATGATGTCTTCCTGAGGTAAATTGGTTCCGGAGGCTTCATTTATGAGCCAAAAAAATATTTTTTCATGTTATATTTACAGTCTGGGACTAAAGGATCCTATTTTGGTAGACACATCAATAAATGAGAACAATTATAGTTGTGTATACCRATCTTTGAAAGCAATATAGATCAATTCAAAAAAACAAAATACTTGAGAAGATGACACGGTAGTGGAAMCAGGCTCGTGTTTTCAGACTAATCCTAGAGGAAACTTTTATGCCACATCTATTTAAAGTACTTAGTCCCTTTAGCATCTGGATAGCTTAGTGTCTTTATTATCTTAAGATAATAATACTGCTCTTATCCACATTTTAAATACCGAGTGATCTAAGAGTGTAGTAAAATGAATTGCCAAAGACACACAGTAAGCACAGTAAGAAGGCAATTTAAATCAAGTTTCTCCCATCACAGTTCTGCACTCAGACTGTTTTTCTTCTGAATTGTCTCTGGAAAACACGGACACACAATTGTTAGCGAATGTAGGACCTTATCCTGCTCACCGAACAGCTCTTGCTTCGGATAGACTGTGCATAGCAATGTTTAAAAGTGCTGCTCAGGATCCTCAGTTCTCCTCACTGAAGAACTGCCCCACTGTATAAAAAATTAATAAAAGCAGGTATCAGATATATGCTTAGAATKTCTGTGCTTTCAGCCAGTAAACACATAGCAATTGGGGCCAAATGTTGATTTGACAAAAGCAAACTACTCACTGATTTAAACTGATTTCAAAATAAACACAGATCTTGGCCAGATCTTCAAAACTAGATCTTGGCCAGAATATGGAAAAGCTGGATCTAATTTTGTAAATAAAAGTACCTCCAAAAAATGGAGCAGCCATGATAACTCATTAAAGACATTCCCAACTATTTCTTAGGACTTAGGAATTTCTTAGCCTTTGCAGTAGCAATTCATTAATTTATTATGTACAATAATTTAGAAGCTTGGCAGACTGAAAGATAGAGGCACATATGGGTGTTTTTTTTCCCTAGAAAGCACATATGGATGGTGTGAGAGCTTCCTTTGTAGTTATTCAGTGTTGAAGAATGGCTGACTGCTGGGGTTATGGCATTCCCACATGATAGCAATTTCAATAGTATTTTTTCTCATTTGTAGTCTGAGACRTACTTCCCCTCAAATCCTGTGGATCTCTCTATTGCTCACACCTAGAAATATAGGAATTGYCCAAGAGGAAGAATAAAAGCCTGCTCAATAAAAAGATGTCACTTTTCATACTGATTGCTTTAATGACTGCAGTATCTTKGAGAAGGTGTAGCTAAATTAACATTAATGACTAGCGTTATTAATTCCCAAATGATTAATTTTTCCTTATGCATATCTTCAGATAGTTTTATGGTATTTTGAAATCTCACTCTCTCGACTTTAAATATAACGCATACCACAAGAGATGTTAGCTAGTTTCCTTGTGTGTTTGTAGTCATCCATCTTTACTATCAGGTTACAAAAGGATTAATGAGCTCAGTCAATATTCAGAAGTAGTGACTTTTCAGGAGATTTTAAACAAGTATGAAATATTACCACTACCACTACCAGAACAAACAAACAAGCCYCTCTTTCTGYGAAAGGCTTCACTTTTGTATGAAWAAGGACAGAATAGTGAATAAGTCCAAAATAAGACCTCAGTCATCTTTTATATTTGAGGTCACCTTGATGTAGTAAAATCTTCAGCAGTGAATTCTCGTAAGTTAATAGTAAAATGTTTKTGGAAACCCGTGCCTACAGGTCAGCGAACAGTCTTAAGTCCTTTGTGCGTAATATGAGAACATACTTGGAAATTTCCTCTAAGCTCACTCTTTTGATGGAAACAGACACRATAGAGAGCGACTGCACTAACCTGCTGATAGTTGTCATATCATTAAACTTTGTACATTTATGCATGAGGAACTGGTAAATTCCAAATGCATTACCAACAGAAATATCTAGAGTCACTCAGACCAACAGCTTTCCCAGCTTTCCAGAACAGCACTTGCATTTAACAGTTTGAAGTCTCTCTTCCTCTCGCCATACAGATCTTGTTTTTTACAGGCATATTTCCGATCCACCTTCCAAAAATAGGCTGCATTGTTACTTCTAACACAGTTCACCCTTCTTTACAACTCTGTCAGTGCTGGAAACTGGCCAACTCTCTCAAAGAGTCGTATTGTGAATAACATCTTTAGTTATGATTTTAGTTATGATTTTAGTTAGCTGATTGTTCTCAGCAACAAATAGTGCTTAGTCCCGTTCTGAACGTGTGCTTTACATTTTTATATATCTTAAAACAAGTGATTGTGCTGTATTTCTTTGGAACATAATCTCATTTCYGTGTACATATTCAGTAAAAAGTTAGGTCCTTCATGTAGGAGTATTCTGTCCACTTGCACAGTTTCTAGTCAGTAAAAACACTAGGACATAAAAAAATGCATGTTAAAAAAAAAGCTTAAAATATGCAGGACATCTTCCCCCTCCCCCTCAAATTACAGGACAGATAAAGAGATAAAGTTTATTTCATGATTTTGAAATAGATTTATTGGTTATCACAGCTTTTGCTACTCTGTTGATGTAATCAATCATGAAACCAACTTAACTAACTTTTCTATGGAATTTTAAAGAATTTCTTAACAAAGCACTGTATCTGAATATCTCTTTGGAAGATAATACCAACAAGACTCCAAGTTTCTCTCTTCTTTCCTCTATGATACTGTGATTAGTTTCAAAGGGCAATGGGGTCCCATTCTTTTGTTCCTACGCAGTCCTATTGATACACACATACGTCAGAGTCATACAGTTGTGTGTTTCTGGCATCTCTTATGCCAGCTCTTATGAAAATATTCCTGTTATTTTTGCAAAACTGGTGTTTTGCTTACTGTGATGGAAAAACTATTATAGGAAGCAGTTCCACAGAATGCTTTGAATATTAGGGTGGGGACTTATTGGGGAAGATCAATCAGGGGATTAATCAGCAGAAGAAAAGAACATTTTTGGTGAATTGTTTTTTACTAAGAAAACAGGCTATGGTATTTTGTTCAAGCCATAYGTTCTTCAGGTTTCATGGGTAGATAAAATACAATTAAAGTAATATCAGTTGCGGGTCATAAAAGTATGTCTAAATCAGTATTTGCTGGGATGAGATGCAATTTCCTGGACAGTCACATAAGGAAGTGCATAGTTTAGTTTAAAGTTATCCTAGCTACAAGGGCAATCAGTAATATAAAGTTCAAAGAGACTTCCATGCCAAAACTTGAAGATACAAAAATAATCACACACTTTCCAGTCCAACAGATTGTAATATAAGATTCCTTAAGGGATATATCCCCTCTGAAAGTAAGTCTGTAAATACTGATTAGCTGAGATATAGAATAAATGATGGGAAAAGCTTAAGCAAGAGAAACCAGGTAAATAGAGAAGTTGTGGCAAAATATATGTAAATGAATACATGGCTATGAAGACAGAGTTCTGTGCATAGTCATAAATAAATATTATGATTGGTAGAAAATAGGCCTCATTTTTCCACATGGAGGATAAATCAGAGGTTACAGTTGAAGTAAAAGGAGTTATAGTAGAATATAAAAGAGTTGTGAAATCATAATTTGGCTAGAATCCACGAGATAGAATAAAAAATAGAATCAACTGTCAGAATTGTCTTTTAAAGAAGTTAAAGCATAAAAGAGAAATGAGACAGTGAATCTGTTATACAGGACAGCAGGACAGAAAGCAATGGTTGCTTTGTTGTATGGAAAAAAAAAGTACTATAAAAAGATGCATTTTTTCCAAGCAATAACTCAAGCAAGATATGACATATAAGAAGCTGAGAAAGGGACAGAAAAGCCAGTTGTTTAAATCTTCCCAACTCTTACTTGATAGTAGCTTTTATTTGTGGATTTGTATCAAAAGATACAAGGAATAAGACAAACAGAGTCATCTTTCAGTAGAAGAGTGGTATATAGGCTGTTTTCTAAGAACATCTGAACATCTGCAAAAATTAAAGCGCATCTATTGCTGAATAGCTGTTTTTCAGTTAAGGAAGAACAATGGGTAGATGGGCACAGCCAGTTGTCTTAGTGCCTTAAAAATGGAAGAATCAAAACACATGAAATGTATACTATTAATCCACCTTTATAAACTCAGTATACTTCACTAATGATTTAGAAGTGAAAATGACCTTGATATTGAATTATAAGGTATAAAACTAACGCAAAAATGATATTACATGGTAACAAGAATAAGGGTACATCTGAGTGAACATCTCACAAAAGCAGACTAGCAATGACAAAAAGGCAGAATTAAAATGATGCTGTCATCAGACAGATACCAGGGGAACATTTGGTGTACTGTTGTCAGAGAAAATAAAGAGGAAATTCTGTAATAGTTTAATGGAATTTTCATTTTARTTATGGAGGAAATACAGATATTCCTGATTCAAAAGGTAAAAGAACAAGGAAAATGTGAGAAAACAGTAAAAAAGTAAWTTTGAGAGAAATCTATTCCAGATATTAAAGTCTAAAACGAAAAATAGCCGTAGCCTTTGAAAGAAGAGGYATCATTTTGTTAATTTGCTGTTTTGCATGAATCCTTGAATTTTAAAGTATTACCATGTATCTATTATTAAACTTGGCACTTGAGACAGAACTTGCGTATTGCACACAGCAGAATACCTCAGGGCTTTTCAGATCTATTGATTTTCTAGTTAGTCCAACTTGTCTTTTGATCATTTTTGTTTAGCATAATTGATTTGTTCTCCTACCTGTACTTATCTACACATTTTAAAACTGTTTAACATCACTGGTCTCCAATATTTGCTTTACTAATTTAAATATTTCCTGAATTTGTGTTGCAGACTTCCATAGGTGCTCTCTTGGGATTTATAACAACAAACCATCAGGGCCACTAATTTTTCAAATACACACTTCAGAGAAGAGAAAAAAAGGGAACATAATAAAGATAAAAATATATTTGTCAAATCTAATATAAAGTCAGGATAATTATTTAAAAATCCGTTGATGTTTTGTGGTCTCAGCAAGAATTATACTGAACAAATCACAATGATCAGAAAGGGGAAATTAGGCTTGTTCATTTGCTTGGGGCAGAGCTCATGTATGTTTGAAAAATGTATATCACAACAGAGAGGACTAAAGATCATTGAAATCTCTRTTTCTCACTGATGAGATCCCGTGGCAGAGCTTTGGATTGTTTTTCAGCTGCCTCCCCTGTTCCACTGATTCTCAGATAAAAAGTTCTAGTCAATCTTTCCAGTCAACCCTTTGACAAACAAAGGCTGACAGAAAAGGTCGCCTTCTCTGAGCCTTTTATCCAAGCGAATTATTGCAAAAGCTCTGATAATGCGGTAAGACTGCCTTTCCTAAAAAAAAAAAAAAAAAAAAAAAAAATCACTCTCTCATGGTAGAAGATAGCTACCCACATTTTTCAGACAAACAATTGGACCATACAGTTGCAGAGGACAATATTTGCTGCAGTACTAAGATATGGTTCCAGTAGCATGATAAAGCACTTAGTCTAGCTATACTTTCTCAGGTGTTCTTATGTAATGATAATTTACCAGTATGAGCAAACATAYTGTCATTGTGTTAGAAGCAACAATGGACCTGTGAGGACATGGTAACCTAAAACACTGTAATCTGGAGTTATGAYGATTTACAGGATCTCAATAGACTCCAGCTAAGCACTTTTTTGTTATAGATTCAAGAATAATCTAGACACAGCCTATGTAAATACTTAGCTTCTGAATTTGTGACWATGTTATAGAAATTGCAGTAGATTTCCGAATAAGACCAGCTGTACTTTATTCAAGACAAACAAAATACCTCTGTTTTTAATCTGTAGATTTTAAAGTAAACATTATTTTCACATTTTTAAAATAACCATAACTTACTCATAATTTAGAGATAAATAGCTGATAAATATTAGTAAATGTCGGACAGAAGTTAAACATATATGAGCCTGATTTTTGATGGCCTCATGTTCCTCATGTGTTCCTTCAAGAGAAAGATGTAGAGATAATTCTTAATGTGCTTTTAAATAACTAATCATCACTAATTACAATGTATGGAAATGTTTAAGTCAGGAACCGTCAGGAGACAGCTAATCTTTTACTATAGAGAGGGAATTTCTTCTTTCTCATCTTTGAATGAGATAGCTACCTTAATTTAAGTATTCCCAGCAATGAAGCTAAAGCAGGTCAGGCAGCGGGCACTGACCACTGCACAGCGGGCAAACTGGGTTGAAACCAGCTCTGGCAGAGGCAAGCGCTGACAGACCTTGAGACCCTGCACYGTCCGGTCAGTGCAACTCCCAGGACCTTTTCCTGGTAATGGCATTTACTGGTCTACATGGAAAGATGTTAACAGTGTTAACAGTTAAGACATTCTTATGATCACACTGTTTGGAAACCCTATGATAAGATGATAAGAATAGAAGAACAAATTCAAACACCTTATGGTTTTGTTCACAGCTGCTTTCACAAAAAGCAGGACACCACTTTTTGGATTTAGTTCTGGTTCAGTCATTTATAACTTGTCTTCAAAAGCACTTGCGTAGAGATGCTTAAAGGAAAGCCCTAAACATTAGCTACTAGGATAGAATTGTTCTGCAAATTAGAATGCATCAGCCAAGTAGCAATTCATACATTTCCATTTCTTCAAATAATTGCATTATACACAGAGCTCTGTGACATATACAAGCTTGGCAGCCCACATATGTCTAGTCACTTTTCAGCAACAAAGCTATAAACACAATGTCACTTATGATTTAAGAGGCACATAATGTACCAGCGCTTCAAGCTGATGAAATAATCACAAATATCAAATCAGCCATCAAGAAATCATGGTATTGTCTTTTTCTTTAGTGGACTGAGGTGAAGGCAATTAATCAATATATTAACCAAAGTCAGTGGTTTCACTCATTTTTCCAGAACAACTACAATCTGAAATACCTGTAAAAAACCACACGTAGGAAAGTATCAGCAAACTTTTAACTTTTTAGATTTTTTTTTTACATATACATTTACTTAAATAAAATCCCAGTCTCTGCCATCTCTCCAGACTCTTGAGCATATCATAACATCTAGAAAAGTCAATCAAGGCATCTCATGATTTTGCAGTACAAGACCTTAATTAAGCACATCACCAAATAAAAAAGCAAGAAAAGCAAATGTAAATGTAAATATTCTACTAAAGTAGATTCATAAAAACTACTCTTCAGTCCCCAGTTTATTCCACATAGAAAGCCCCCTTGTTCTCTGTCAGACTTCACAAAAACAGAACCAAAAAGTATTTCTATTCCATGCAATAGGACAATGAAACACCCAGGCTCTTTTTGATTCACAGAAGCAATGAAAATTCTTAATTTTGGACCCTTTTAGTAAACCTTTCATATCTGATTCTGACTTTCACAACCAGAAATGTTATCACAAATGTTTTGAACTTTAAAATACGAAAGGAATATCTTAAATGCTAGCCAGACAGCCAAATCTCCCTAAATTGGATATGCACATGCTATCCCTGACAGTTACTTTCCCTAGCAACTTTCCTTAACTAACTTCATTTCATTTTCTGATGAATTAAGCCACATCTAACCACAATGAATAGGATAAACAGGACTCTAACACAATGGATACATGAATTTTAGGGAATAGTATTATCAATGGTAACAGATAAAAATCTAAATTACTGATATAGCATTTAGTAGATCTTTGAGGTTTTTATTGCTATTAAAGTTGCATTTACAGTATAGGAACTTGCAACAGTAAATGTCATAGATCACTGTAGTATTCTCAAAAGAGAAAAATCATTTTTCTTTACATGATTTTGCTGATCTTGACATATAGAATAATGACTCCAGTTGGCCATATTTAGTATTGCAGTCAAGTTTGAGAAACTGAAGATTTTAAACTTTTTTACTTAGATGTTGTGAAGACAATTAAGGCTATTTGAAGTATTTTGTATCTAAGGTCAACAAAATCACAAGGTTTAGACAGACCTGTTGTTAAGAGAATATAACCACAAAACATTCTGATAAAGCGTGCTCTGGTTCGAGTGTTTTTTTTTAGTAAGGACAGTTAATTAATGAGCATGCTTAAGAGATAATGAACAAATCTCTCAAGGTACCTACACTCTAATAATGTCCTTTTAATCATTTAATTTGTAGGTTGGAAAGGCAATGTGAAATAAAAGTCTCCATGGCAAGCCTAATCAAAATAAAGAGTTGGTGTATAAGAAGCAAAGTGTGACCTCAAAGACTTGTTAACTGCTTAATTAAAATTGAAAAGAAATCTAAAATGAATAAGAATAGATAAGAAAATAAAGATATGACAAAAAGGAAAAAAAAAATGTAAGCAGCCTTGCTGGTGATAGATCAGAAAAGACTAAAGAAAGACAGGAAATTCTGTAACAGGAATACTGTTCTGGTGAGCAGAATCGTTATATGTTGGAACTGAAATGATAGCTTTTGTAACTCTGCACAGCATCTAACAATATGTTCCAAAACATGAAATATTTCTTAATTGGCTTCTCAAAAAATAAAACTATTGGTAGAAAAAGTTTAGAACAAGAATAATCACTATGTGTTGAAAAGTTAGTCTAGCAAGATCTGCTGTGTTGAAGAGCAGAGCCCCTCTCTGCTGATGATAGTGGGTTCCTTTGTATATACTCTGAAACCTATATAAAAATATCCAGATATTTCTAGTAATAGCATAGTTGAAGTTCCAAAAAGATGATCTGAATGTTTACAATATTTCCAGAGCAAGGCTTAAAGTTGTAAAAATACAGAAGGGATTCAGTGGGTGATAATGCAGTGATGAATTAAACAAATTCCTCTTCTTATAGACCATGACCATTGTTTGTTTGCAGTGAGACTCATCTTTGATTGACAGTTTCAAGTACCAAGTTTTCAAGATGGTTTCAAGAGCAATGGGTCTGATATTCAGGGTGAGTGGTGTGAGACAGCTGTAGCCAGGAACCAGACAGCACAAGAAGTTGTCTGCTGACTTTAATTACCTTAATACTTTTTGGATCGGTTACATTGCAGGACGCAAGATATCCAGATATCCAGRAAATTTTTTGCAACAATTGCAACAATTTTTTAACACACACTGGACACAACAACTAGRGAAGGTGCTTTGCTGCATCTGCCACTCACAGTTAAGGATGAATTGATCAGATGTGTATTAGTTGATGGCAGCCTTGGCTGAGGTGACCACGAGACAGCAGAGCTTTAATAACCCTGGAGAAGGGTGGAAGGCAAGGAGCCCTAGAATCAGGACAGCAGACTGGCTTGTTTGGGGAACTGGTAAGCAGGATCCCACGAGATGGTGCCTGGCGGAACACAGGAGCCCAGGACAGCTGGTTGAYCTAGGAAGACAAGGAAGACAACCTTCACAAAGTACTCTTTAATGATCCCTTCCAGTGTGCAAGGAGTTGAACAGGCATGGCAGGTGGTTGAATATACCCAGGCTGGTTGAACAGTGAGCTCCTGACTGAGCTCAAACACAAAGAGCAACTGTACAGGATGTARAAAGATGGACAGGCTACCAATGCTGAATGTAAAAGTATCACCTAAGCCTTCAGTGATGACTTGTCAGAGCTAAAATTTTTCTAGACTCAAAATGGAGAAGGATGTGAAAATGGGAACCGTGTGAAAGGCAACAAGAGGAGCTTCTATGGGTACCTCTGAAGCAAAAGGAAGACCTGTGGAGTTAATTTGGATGAAATGCCACTGACRGTTAAACAACAAAGTGCCATAGATCATAGTTCCATCCAGGTATTAAACAACCCTGAGCTGGAGCTTAACAATTCATTGTATCTGGCATAAATTTTATGATAATACAATTCTTCTCCCCAAAATACAGAAGTAAATTCGTTCTCTTTTCTCTCTCAAAGAAGACAGTAAGATGTATATGATGGCATGAATTCTCCAGTATGCTCACTGCATGGTGACGCTACCATGTATCTATTACAGACATCATATTTGGTTTCTTTTCATTTGTCTTTTGAAGGATCTYCTTATACTCCCAGCAGCTGCAAATATTCTCATGCATGCATTGACTCTGAGCTTCAGATGTGCTCCAGAATTCATTTCTCTAAATGCCAGGAAGCTTGTTAATATTGGCACTAAGACTACTCTGGCACATGTGAACACTAAATGTGATAGCTGCACATATCTGGGCTGTAAATAATTCCTTAAATGGCATGAACATAACCAAGGCTATAAAAGGAATAGGCTGCCATAAAATATCAAACACATGGTCTGGAAAGAACAAAATATGCTCTCTCAGAAACTGCACTCACATTTTTGGGGGGTACTATGTTACTGCCTGAATTTCTAAAAGGCATTTTTCGTCACATTCACAATATCACAACATACAAAAATATGCCAGTTGTTTAAACTAGAGATTTTGCTTGTTGAAAAAGAGGTTTTACTAGCAGATGGTAGTTTTTCTGAGCTGGTCAAGTCAGTTGATCTTGGGAAATATGATGTGGAATAAAACTAACAAATAAAAGATGGTTTGGATTTGATGGAATTATTGTGTCTTGAACTGAGCTCACAGATGAGATATGAAAGTTAAATGACCTTGATGACTTGGCTTATTATTAAGAAAGTGTGTCTACAGTGACATTTGATATAATATTTATTTTGGTTATGTTATTTTTTCAGAAAAATAGTCCTCTAAAAATGAGAAACATTTTCCTGAGTAATTTGAGAAAACAAGAATAGGCTCCAGTACTTCATTTAAAATCAATTTCTTTTTAAAATGAAGTCAGCTTCATTGGGTTAAGTTCTGGAGCTTCCTCTAAAATAAAGATTAATAAACACTTTACCACTGAGAGATGACCTCTTTTCCCTTAAGAAAATACTCTGAGAATTAGGACCATAAATTTTGCAAGGCAAAATTGGCATTGGTCATATGAAGAACATCTTGGGAGCGGGTTGGGTGGAACCCAACTTGGATCAATGTAGGCAAAGTATGGGAAACCTGCAGCTAAATCCACAARTAAGAAAGGTAAATTTTAAAATTCTGACAAGCAATCTCTATTTTATAGATTTTACTGCGTTCACCTATGTGTACTACCTTTCTGCCAGAGSTTGCTGTCCCATAGAAGGAGCAGGCAGCAGGTTGCTTGTTAACTCGGTGGTTGCTTTGGTTTGGTATTGTGTACYATCTTCAGCCCCTAATGAGATGAGATTTTACAAAGATGTCAAACTGCGRTAGCTGAAACACTTTCATTCTGTTGTAGCAACTGTGATGGTGACCTGTGGCTCAAGGGCAAGGAAACTGCTAAATTAATACTTCCCATCTCCAGCTGGAAAAAAGACTGTATCTTTTTCTCTTCTAGGTGTGCTCTAGACTCTTTTTTCTCATGTTTTCAGATTCCTCTGCAGCCACATTTAATGGAAAAGAGAGGCACAGTGAAGGAAATAATTTTTAACTACTTCTACAATTACATATATTTTCAATCTAATTGTTTGTTTCTCACTTCTCATACTTACATAATGTTAAACTCACTGTCTTTTTAATGTTTCCTCTCTGAAGTTGTTGCTAAGGGCTTTGAAATAGCAGTTAACTGCATTTTGGAATTTAGATGAGCTGTGACCTATTTTTTTTTTCCAGTGCCAAAAGCATTGSCTTTCAAAACAAGCTGTAAAATCAAAGATTTGCTGAAATTTATTAGGAAAAAGCTTTCACTTCTAATCCATCAATATGTACACCATACGTTACTGCATGATAAGTAATCACAGCAGTTCCTGTAAGCTTCCTCAGTGAATTCAGTGGTCATTTTGCCACTGTACAAGATCAAACTTATYGTATGTAAGATTATCACTCTGATGTTCCTGTTAGAACACTTTTTAACAGCTGTGGAGAAGTGCTGTCCCTGTCCTGCAAATGCATGTTCTGTGATTACCATTCTGAGCTAAAAAAGGTATTTCGGTCATTCATTTAAAACAATGAAAACCCGTAGGTGACACTYGTAGGAATCATTCCTTAACTGGGCTCTGCCTTTCAGGCAGAAGATCTAGTAATAGCGGTGAATTTACACACTTATGCAGATCAGCAGACGTTACTGAATATTTAGAAATAGCTTTATTGCTGCTTTGGCGCACAGACTGGATTAACGTACCGGCTGAACGGAAGGCCGTGAAGCACTGCGGTATCCGGGAGGTCAAGCTTTCCTCCAGGCTTCCCACTAGCAACTTCTTGTGACAATTTTCTATGCATCATTTTGGTAACCATCAATGTGAGATAATAAGTGCTCTTTTATTCTCCCATCCTGTCTTGTCTGCTTGATTGTAAGCTCTTCAGGACAGAAATGTGTTTGCATAGTCATTTATACACTGTATCCCAGAGCTGTGTTTACTTCAGTGAAGATACTTCACTTACACTTACAGTTCAGGGGAAAGGGGAAGAGTGCAACTGTAATATATTAATAATTTTGAAATACAGTTATAGTTTCCATTTAGACTCAATATTTTCAATATTTTCAATATTTTTCAATTAAAGAACATATTATACATTCTACTGAATATCTTGTTCCCCCAAAGTATTTATCAACAATATTTTCCTCAGTCAGAAAACAAAATATAATTCATTAATTATTTGGAGCCAGTCCACAAAAACAGATTTTTTTCAGAGACTAGACACTCCTTCCTTCAGATGATACWYTAATACTTCAGTATAGCTTTATGTAATTTGTGTATGAGATGTATGTAAATGTATGAGATTTATGTAAAAGGTTCTTAGAAGAAACAAAATAAATATTTTTTATATTTCACATAAAAAATGAACCCTGTAAAAGACTTTTAAAAGTGAACTTGAATATTTACAGACATCAAAATACACCAATACCAGTTCAGAAACTAAACTGAAAAGATTATTATTTTATTAAATAATTTCTCCCTCCCTTCCGCTCTTTTTTAAAAATTTATACTTAAGATATGCAACTATCATCATAAAATTAATTTGATTTTCAGTTGAGGTTAGTAACCATCTTTGCTTCCTAACTTTTGCCAATAAATTGTTAAGAATGTGCAAGCATACGTAAAAAAAATTTAGTGTCCTGCATCTCTCTCAGTGCAAGAAATTAACTCTAAGCAATGGCAATGACCATTATTTGATTACTGACAAACTCTTGCGAATTACAGAAAGGTATTGTTTTTGTTTTTGTACCATAGCGCAGCTTAAATRACAGGTTTAAATGAGCCGTCACACACAAAATCAGTTATAAAGCCATATAGAACTTGTTATAAACTTTATGGTTGTCATCTTCCAACAAATTGTGGATGTACAGAGGCTCAGCCTCTGTAGGGTTAATATCAGGGATATCCTTCTGCTGTTGTTTGCTTGTAGAAAGTACAAAGCAGAAGAGCAAATCTGCGAGACATTAGAAACTTTAGACATCATGATTTATTTTGAAACAGACACTTTAAGATGGTTAATTTTTAAGGGTTCAGTTCTACTCTTGTTGAAAGCATTAATTTGGGGCAAGACCTAAAGCAATAGTTTTAAAACATGGAACTTGAAGGAAAGGGCCTGCCAGGTTTCTTTCATACTGGAATTACTATGACCAGGTCAGAAAGCCTGTTATTTATCCTTTCATCAACGTTGTAATAATGCTGTATTCAGTTAAGCTTCAAAAGTCACATTAATATGTTTGTYGTTTACCACGACGTTCTTAGGAAGTAATCCGATCTGCCAAAAGCAATATGCTACACTAATATAAYAAAAAATACACTCCTTTGCTAAGAAAGAGAAGACATGACTTTTTCTGAACGTGCAGGGCAAACCTGCCATCTTGCTTTCTCACGTGAGACAAGATACTGYTGGATCCTGACTGGGTATAGTAAGTGCGATTCTTTTCCAAGCATACAATTATTGAATGTTATTCAGTAATTGTATTGAAAGCATACAATTATGGATTAAGTGTGGCATTAAGAATGAKTTAGATGCCACGGATGGCCACTCCTCCCCTACTCTGAGTGATTTATTCTGGATTTAGCACAGACCATAGGCCAGATCTACAACTTATYGGATGACTCCCTGAACTTAGACAAAGTCTGTAATTTATGTATCTTACAAAGGAGGATTCACTAGTTTTTGAAAAATGTGGGATTAAGAGGAACATGCTGTAGTTTAAATCTTTCCTTATTTGTGAATTCTGTGTTGCAGTTCCCAGAAATACAACCTAGCATATCTTTCCACATAGCTGGAATTTCTGCCTTTTAATTTCAGGGTATTCTCTGAATAAYTTCTTTTCAAATAATATTTAAGCAACAAAGATGTTTTCAATATAATAGTGTTTTTTTATTTGAGGGACTACATAGTCAAAAATAATATTAACCGGTAAATTATGTTTTGGGCTAGGTTTTTATATAACTCTTCAAAATGTAAAAACCTATTTGATACATTAWTATACAGGCACAAGGTCTTCCAGAAAGTGTTCAAGCTGTGACTTCTGAGAGACTACTGGTTTAGAGTGCATTAGTTTAGACACAATTATTTCTAATTATAATTTACTGCTCCAGAGAGGAAAAAAATGCAATATTGCAGTCCTAGACTCACTAATTCTTTTTTTTTCTTAGGAGATCTCCTCCTAGTCAAGCATACTATACATGTAATGCTTCTCAGGAGAAATTAATCACAGACTCTTTACTGCTTTTCCAGTGCTATAGGAAATTACTTTGCTAAGATCCAGATTAACTTTTGCTGATTCTGAGAACAAGTTGAGTTTTTCTTGGTGTTTCTCATTCCATTTTCAATTTAATTTTGTATATATATAAAAAAACCACTTTAAACAGTTAAATCAACACAAGCTTGGGAARCTTTCAAGCTATTTTTATGGGTCATCAGCATTACTATCTGACTTTTATTTCTACTTTAAAAGGTATTTGGCAGACCAGAATTTCTCAAGGCAATTTTTGTACAACACTATTGTTTTGCACCCTTTGGATAGCGAAGTTCATTGGTTTAGGTAATCTGAGGAAGCCCTTATTGTTTYAAGTTTTATAAATTCACAAATTAGTGAATTCTCTTGTGTACACCATTACGAATAGTAGGAAAGAAACTAGAAGAATTATCATCCTAGTGTGCCTGGTTTTGGGTTACATCTGCTGTTAGCATCAGAGCAAAATGTCGCTGGAGAAATGCCCACATTAGGAGGCAACAAGTGTCTGCCCAAACTGATAAATCCATTTGTGTAACACTTGAATTTTCTTTCAAAGAAGTTACAGGAAAGAGATGGCAATAGGTCTTTTTTTCTGTCCCTGTACACCTGTGTAATATCTGCCTTTGGAGGTATCTCTTTGGATTTCCCTGAAACTATATAGAAGCAGCAGCCAGGCCAAACATTTCTCACAAAGACTCTTTTCAGCTCTAAAACTGGTTTTGCCCTGCAACTAAGCATACTGCAGTCTCACTATAAATAAACTTAGTATGCCATATAAGACACTTCCTATACATCTTGTACATCTCTGTAATTCCAGGTAATACTGCATGGCTATTGCTATCTCTTTCTTTCCAGAGATGTTGAAAGTACAAATGTTTCTTAGTTGGTAAAAGATCATCTTCTTATCATAGAATCTTTGAAAGTCATGTAACCTCCACATAAATTGTGGTGTCCATCTCCAAGATGAGCTTATTTTTTGAAAATTCAACMTAACTGTTCGGTTAATGTTGAGTTTGAATAGTAAACACAGCTCTGCACCTGGCCAGCAAGCAGAAACTATAAAAATCCCTGGGTAAAATCTATACCTGCGTGTTCTCACTCGTAATACTAGATTCCTGCATCATTTCACCTATCCTCTAAGTTTGCTTGACACCAATATGTTCTATCTGAACACACTGGTCTATATTCCAACAAGCCTCACTGAGGCCAGGGCTGCACAGYTTGCTCCATTTTGACCGCTGGTAGGGTGATCATAGATCTGTCTAGAAAAGACTGGGAGACAAACTGGACCCTGGYCCTACATAATGCCTCTGAATAAKGGCTACATCTGAATTTAACTACAARCTACAGGGAAGAAAGAAATATGTATGCAATTGYAATAAAGAAGTCAGAAACAGTAAGATACCAGAGGAGTCTATTTGCTGATTTTCAGCTAGAAAATGATCAACAGTTAAACCTCCAGTAATGAGATATAAGAAGAAACCTTCAGATAAGAGATATCTGTAATAAATATCAATCTGCACAGCTAGAATATTCTACCTTTTATTTATGTTTGGAAAAAAAGACAAAGCTTTCCTCTTCCATTGTTAGTGATAATTGTATCTTATTAAAGTAAATATAYTACCCCATCTCACCCTTCTCAGGTTTTCATAATTTCTCACTTAMCTGTAAAATATTGAGATGAGCTATAGAATTTTTATATTGATCAGAAGAAAAGCACTAATCCTAGTCAAAGTGCAGTTATCCAGAAAGATAGYGATTCTGAAATCCTCAGCTTTTAAATGTGCAATTTATCATCACCCATTTGCTGGGATTCATGCTAGTTCTGTAAAAATCCATTGGTAAACTCTTGCTTGCATACTAGAATTTTTTRTTTTATATATTCAGATAATTTACCTACTACCACTGTATGTTACACCCAAATTACCATTTCTCATTAAAAAATATTACTACTAGAACAATTACAGGTTGCATGTTACATCTGCCATAGAACAAGCATCATAATGTAATACACATAACCCAGAATAAACGTTATAGATTCTGCTGTGGTATTAGTATAATAGCTGATATCAGTATTTCATAGTATCTTACAGTAAAAGTACAGCTCTGGTCATTCAGAAATGAAACATATACTCATCTAAATAATTTTAGCTGGAATTTGGAGAATGGTATTAAACAATTTTATATCTATCTCCAACTTCTGCTCATTCAGTAAGAACTGCAGCTATTTTTCAGTTCCACAGCAGTAAACAGAGAAGAAAAAAATCTCGATCCAAAAATAATTCTCCTACAGACCCTGCATTTTAGCAGTTCCTGCTGAAGTTCCATAGCTTCCAGAACAGGCCTTCAAAGATGAGACTTTAAAAGGGGAACTGTCAATAAAATTTTACTTAACTTAGTATTGTATCCTGTTGCCTCCTGCTCATGCTTCACATCCCATTTCTGAAATCTTTTCCAATTTCCACACAAAATGTTACTCTGCTTTCTAAATGTATCGCCTCCACCTTGCAATATCAGACTTGAACAAACTGTGTACGTGTTTGCTTGCTGTTTTAAACTATTACTTAGTGTACTTATCTACATTTTTATAAGTTTGAACAAAGATATATCATGTGACTAATCCCCTATTAAATCTTGCTTTAGCTATCCAGTTACTCAGAATCAAGTACTTACATCATTCAGATTATTCTTAGAATTTATGTATCAGAATGCTTGCAAAATGGAACAGCTGTTTTGGAACAGACATCTGAGGAACAGTCTGCAAAATGAAAACTCTAACGGGCAAATCTGCTGAACAGATGCACAGGCAAGAAGAATAAAGTATTGCAGGAGACACCACTGTAAAAGAAATAYAGACTGCAATTAAACTACCAAAGAAAGATACAAGGAAGAAGGCAAAAGGGAAACTAGATGGTAATTTTAACATAAATTTTAACATAAGGTGGAAATATATGTCAAGAAGAGTTAGACAAGGAAAGATAATGATGTTAGAGCAAAATGGCAAAATATAACCAGTAAAATTAGTCAAAACTTCAGAAGTAAAGCAACATCATATAATAACTAGGAAAAAACAATGGAACTATAGCAGAATAGAAATGCTACTGTAGATCAATACATATCAGGAAATGAATTACTTATGAGAATTTGAACAAGATACTAGAAGGGCGGAGAACACAGTGGCAAGTAACAAAATGCATGTAAATCAGCAAATTCAAGTGCCTGAAGAAATGAGAGGCATTCTCTTTCTCATTTAGCAAAAATAACCACTTCTGCCATATTTGCTCCACGGAGATGGTAAAGGAGAAATACAGCAATAATCTTTAGGACACCAGAAATGAGAAAATGAAGATAATTATAGTGAAACTATATCTAATACTGTGTCAGTAAAAAAACTTATATTCAAGTTCTTAATTTAGTAGTGTGATATACATTAATTTGATGAATTTATGAAGAGCAAATTGTAGCAGATAGACCAAAAATCAATAGTTTMTTACTTCTGAAAAAGCTGGCAGTTTAAAGCTACTGCTGTATAATAGTATAATAGTTAGCCAGTGACAAAAGTAATGGCTGTAGCACAGTATCAACACCAAGGGTCAGGTATTCTGCTGCCAGGAGCCCTATGGGAATAAAGATTAGGGTCTTGTCATAGTCTGTGCAGAAAAGCATGTATTTCTCAACCTAGCTCCACTATTTTCTCTTCTAACTGGCAGCTGAAGTGTTATAGCTTATACTAGAGCTCATTGTACTTGCTCTAACAGGCCAATATACTGTGATTGGTGAGTTGTGAGGCCCAACTTCAGAGTGAAAGTGCTGGTGCTGAGGACCGAACATCCGCACTCTACATGGTTGGGGGGGTTCATTCAGATTAGCTTTACTCTAGTTTCCTAGACTGAAAGTTCGCCAGGCTTTGGAGTTAATTAGACGACTCCAGAATGCATCTTTCTATTCAGTTTGAAAATCCGGTGGCGCCCAGCTCAYGTGCTCTGAGAGCAGCCCTCACTGTGAACGGGAATCGGGTATCGGCTAAGCGCAGATGACTGGGACATTAGCTTCAAATGTTTACTCCTTATCTAATTTTAAATGCTAATGYAGCCTAAGACTACATCTAGTCTTTGAACAGGATTAGTGTCCCTGATACGTAAGCACTTGTTACAGAAAACATCAAATGTCCTCCTTTKGTTCCCTTTTTACTCCCAGTCCACAGTAATTCTTTTAACCATCAATTCCATAGATTTATTTGAGGAAGTCTTTTTACACAAGTGATTCTTAGGTTTTGTTCTGAAGCAGCTAGGTCACATGGCCATTCTTACCTCTTTGGCATCAAGTTTCACTGTGGTGGAATAGTTGCTAGAAAAATCTGCAAAGCAAAAGCAATGTCTTCTGATAAGACATATGACACCTGATGTTGACATTCCTATTGCTGTAGCTGACAGAAGCTATTGCAGGAGTATATGTTCACCCAAGTGGATCAGGTAGGATGGAAAATAATTTGAATTGAATTGTTTTGAATGAGTTTTATTTTCTAATCAAAGYGAACCTTTTGCCTTCTACAGCAACAGAGGTTTAATTCCAACATACACTGCAATAATCAGCCCAGAAGGCCACAGAGCTGCAGATTTGCTAAGTTATAACATGTAGCCAGAGCACGACCCAAATGCCGGAAAGATACTGGCTGCTTGGCAGAACTTTCATTGCTCTTTTAAAAAGTGAGAGCCATTACAAGTGGTACTTTTCCAAAYAGAATGAATATCTTAATTGTTTCAAAAATTTAATTTAATGGACATAGAAAAATTCTTATCTTCTTTCAGCTTCTCAGATTTCCCTTTTCTGCTTCCTTCCTTCCCTTCTTCTTTTCTGGTCAAAAAATATAAGGGTAAATAAAAAGTGGAAAGAAAGARAAACAATACTGCTATTTTTTCACTGGAACTTTTTTGTTTGTTTGTTTGTTTTTTCATAAGCTGTTTAACTCTCTTCTGTATTTTAGTACAAATAAAGAAAAGAATTACGAGGAAAAATATTTTACATTTCATATCAATTTTACAGCTGAAAAAGTATGACAAGATCAATCTCATTTCTTTCCCAGTAAATAATAAAGCTTTTTTTTGTGAAAGAAATCAAGATATTTCAGTGATCATGGAGGAAAGGATATATGTTCTAAAGGCAACAATTATCCCCATATCAACATAGACAGACTAAAAACTATCCTAGGATCTTTTCATCCTACAAAACATCAAGGAATGTGTCGAGGAAAAGAAAACAAAATGATTATTTCCTAATAACATAAACTAACACTGCTTATAATTGGGATTGTGGGTGTCATCAAAACAAGAGGTATTATTATTCATGATCATACTATTTAGAACAACCTTAGAGATTTTAAATCTACTACAAAGAAATGAAAAGATAAAAGATACTTTAAACTGAATTAATTTTCATAATCAGTAATGTAATTCGCTTACTTGCTTGTTTMTTTCTGCTTGAGATTTGTCCAGGAACAGATTGTCGTTATCTCACATTTGTTTCTTATTCAAAATGATTTTTCTTAATTAATCTGTGGGTGAGCAGTTGTTTGTGAAAAAGTTATCATAAATAGCCACTATTTCACATGAATTCAAATTGCCATGACAGAGTTTATTGTGAAAAAGGTGATAGAGTTCATTGTGAAAAAAGCGTCTGGTTTCCATGTTGGAAGTAATTTTAGAAGAGTGGGATTTTAACAAGCGTAAGTGTCAGGAAAGTTTTTATATTTGTCACGTGTCTTAACAGTGTCTGTATTGCACATTCCKCTATAAATAATACAGTAACTGCGTATAAACAAATGTCTAAATATCAAGACATTATTGACGAAAATAGGAAAATTGTGGTGAATAAAGTTGCTTTGTTCAAAYTTACATCCCGAATAATAAAGAAACGGTGGCCTTCTGGTTTCGATCACTACAGCTCCGGCCCTGCTTCTGCCGTTTCACACGTGGCTCTTTCTCGACGGCTGGACAGCAGTTCAGCAGCAGCCCCGCTGCCGGTGCCGCTGCGGACCTGCCTGCTCCCGTGCCGGTCACATTCTCTGGGGACAGCTGAGAGGAGACGTGGCGGTGACGGGAGGGCACTGGCTACGCTCGCGGTATGGAAGGACGACTTTGGAGTGGCAGTCTGGTCTCTTCAGCCGTACGGGCACGACCAAAAAATCTGGTAGTCAGTGTGTAATTCCTTTCCAACCATACTACCTTATTTACGTATTAATGTGAGACAACAAGACTTCAGAGGCAGTTTAGAAATTAATCTTGTGTGGCCACATAGAGGCTCACTCCATGAGAACTGCTCAGTATATACATCAGTATTTTGTAACTAGTCACTCAGACTTTTGCTCTTTACTAGAAAGTCAGATTCCGTCCTAAATTGAGATGTACCATTTTCACAGGACGCCCATTTAATCTCCTAGAGAGCAGAATAAATTTTAACTGTACATTGGAATACCCCTCACTGCAGCTGGGTGATTCAGTCTGAGGCCCTGCAAATACACAGAAGTACTTTAATTAAGTTGGCATGCAAGYAATGATGTGAGATGTATGTAAATGTGTGTGCAGGATGAGAGATTTATCCTGAAAAACTGCTTTGGTTCTGGAAAAGTCCTAGAAATCAYGTGAGTACAAAAAAAGCCACTTGCCTTTTTATCTGCAATAATCTTGCACTGAGGGGGCAAAAGAAGGTTTTACCTTTTTGTGTCATTTGGACATAGCATTAGTCACTGTTTTTAAAGTGRGGAATGCATATTCCTAATATGCAGTCTTAAAGAAGTGGGAATAGTTCCRTGATTGCAAAGGAGTCAATGAACGTTTCTTTACTTTTATGTAAGTCCTTATATTTTAAAGCTGGCCTTCTTCCTATTCATCTTTTCCTTCTCTTTTTATTTGTAAATTGTTATTTACAGAGGAATTCAGTGGCCTGCCAGCTACAAGACCAAGTCAGTGTGGTAGAGTATTATGTTCTTGAAATCTGTAAACATTAAAGATGTTCTTCAAAGTCTAGAAAATCAATTTATGTGAGGCAACACTCAATGAAAGCATGAGATTTGATAGGCTTAACTAACAGAACTAGTAAAAATAAAACATTCATTTGAAATGTACTTAAGAGACGCTGTCTGTGTTAACTTTGTAAAATCAATTACAATATACTTTAAAATAAGATTGCAAACAATTTTCAAATACATTTAAATAAAACAAGTTCTTTGTAGTTTGTTTTTACAAGTAAACATGAAAGAAAGATACCATTTTTCTCTACTGTGCTGTAAGGGTTTCTTACACAGTAGAGGAGAGATCAAAAATAAATTTTGTGTAATTTTAATCCCTAAAGCATCTCCAGCAGAAACAGAGATGATGAAGGGAAATAACATACATGTGTTTTRTAAAATAACAGTTCCTAAAACTTTGTGTTATAAAAATCACTAAGGATGCTTCTGCAGTGCAAAAGCACTACAAGCCAGTAATCTAGATCAARAAAATGAAGTGCATTTAGATTACAGTACAGAATTAAAAWACTTTGAACGTAGCATCCAACTGGAAGACCAAATTGAGTTTAGGCTGCAGTTTCAAGAAGTGGCTTCCCTCCTACAGATTCTGACAAGGGTGCCCCTGCTTCAGTGTAAGTGCTTTAGTAAGGGTTGTATCAAACAGTTCCTAGAACTGCAAGTTTCTGGCCTATTTAAACACGGATTCTGCTGGCCACTTAACTGAATTGGGAGCAATGGAAAGGGAAATAGCTGTTAAAAMATAGCTATACAGTGACAGTGCTGAGAGGCAGCTCCAATTAAGAAGACCGCTGCCAAAATATTCCTCAGTAGGTGGAACAATCTGCGAAAGCCATTACTCCTCTGTCAGCAAGATCAGTTCCACCTTCTTTTACAATCCTGCAACAAATGCACATATGCTGTAAATTTGTATTATCTGTGCAATTCCCACCATTAAAAAAGTTAAGTRGAGTAGCTTCTGCAATGACTCAGAAAGAATGATATTTATGGACAGGGTTATCTTACTGCTTGTTTGTCCACACTTGATGTTCTTCAGAACTASAGGGAGCAAAAGCCACATTTAAAATATTTCTTTTTCTCCTCTGGAGGACTACCTTCTTTTTCTCTTCAAATTCCAGTTGTAGGCAAAGGCACTGCTGAGCAGGACAATATATAAAGCAACGTAAGAAACAAACAAACAAAAAATCTTTTAAAAACCCCAAAGAACACATCATGCATTATTCCCACAATAAAAGCATCAGCATTAGCCCCCTAAGGAATTAGAGGTTGGAGGCCCCATGAATCCCACTRAGTGCTGGGTATAAAGAGTGTTCTGACACTGATCCAAGGCACTTATTAAGGGATGAATGTACACCACAACCTTAGGATCCAGCCTTAGGATTTTGTTTGACATTTCCATCTTAACACTACTCATGCTCTCATCTTCAAAAGTCTAAGTGCAGGTCACACGAGATCCAGAGTGGAATCTGGCCCTCTTCTGAGGCTCATGCTTGGCATAAGRATTATGTTTTGAAGGACTAATTCAGAATACTCTTTACAATAAATATTAAGTACCACCATATAGTAAAATATCAGAGTAAAAAACAACTTTTGTTATACTTAAACCTAGGATATTGTGCATTATGACACTGTATTTAGCAAACACARCTGTATTGACAACCCCCTGAGTGTTTGTCACAGTCATGCCAATAAAAARGTGCTTTTGTCATTTAGGGTTGTGCTGTGCAGGGAGGTTGTGTTGCTGTAACAGCTGAAAAGGTCCTTCTGTCAGCCTAGACCGYGTCCCCGGCAGCGACTATGCCAATGCGGCCATCCTAGTGGGAACTTGGCAGTGTGGATGTGTTCGGAAGCATCAGTGGAGTACAGAGCCTGGATATGGAAAGCATTTGGAAGCTGGATATTGTTGCTAGTGTAAGGGGATGTTTCATCTTTTAAGTAAAATGGATTCTTTTTCAGAAAATGTGGAGACACTTGTGGCTGGGCAGAAGGTATTTTTAGTTTCCAGTCCTGTCTGGAAGCCACTGATACATCACATGACATGTTGTTGCAAGCCCTTTGAGAAACACTAGGCATTGTGTAATTCCATCCAGACACTGTACCTTACAGCAAAGTACTCCATATCCCTTTTAGAGGGTAGGTATGGAGGTGTAAAAGTGGTCATTCCATTGCTTCTAAAGGCACATCCAACTCAAGTATAACACTGAAATTATGTACAGTAATGTACATGCAAAAGTGAAAGAGAAGGAAATCTTTATTGGAAAATGTCTAGAAGATAGCCGTAACTAACATTCATTCTTGGAACTTTGCCATCAGTGTGCAGGAGTCCACATTTGGCAGTATGGACTGTGAGAAAAAATTCTCAGTTACCAGTTAACACCACTTTCTTAGGAATAACAGAGAAAGCTACACACAAAGGTTAGAGACATTGTTATAAAGAATATGGCGGGATTCAGTTACCAATAGACTCTATCTTTTCTTGGGCTGGACTAGCCCATTTGAAATAAAATAAAGGAATGAATTACTGTAAGTGGCTCCTATTTTTTTTTCAATGAAGAGCTATGCTTTCATGTGAATTTGAAGAAGAGGAGGCAGAGAGTTTAACAAAGGCTTGTACAACATCCAAAATGTGCTTGGGATGCTCAGTGACAAGGACACAAAACATATGCCTTTCCCGAGCAATCAGCATGCATCTACCTCTTCATCCGCAGATATCACCTGCGGAGAGAGTTATTGGGAACTCAGCAGTTCAGGAGAAAGATGTCTCCACACTTCACTGGAGTCATACTATTCTGGGAGACATAGCACTGTCATCACTCTTGGGATTTTCATTGCTAATCAAAGAAAAACAAAAAAGAAGTAGTGAATACAGCGGAAAGAGAGCAGGCAGTAGACATCACAGGTATTGCAGTAGTGGGGAGAAGAACAGAGGGGAAGATGACAGTGTAAATCTGAATGGTTCTGCCACTCATTTGAGTTGCACAACTTTGGCTAGTGGACACAAACATAACTTCAGAAATAGTTTACTGCTCCGTGTTCATTGCTGCTGACCAGTTGCAATTTTCTCCAACCTCCACTTCAAAAGGAAATTAGATGCCTAATGATTTGAACCCCAAAGCAGATACACTTGTTCCAAATGGTCTCCTTCCAGAGTCCTCAGCAAGACTATAAAATGGAGGCTGTCCTTTCATATTTCCAGAGCTCTTTAAAAACAGGAAGGATTCTGATTATACATTTTCAATGTATCATACAAATACTCCACTGTAGTTCATAGGCATGGGAAAACCATGTCTGAAATGCTGTTCACTAGAAGGTTCAAAAGCAGACTAGCAAATTACATAAGCACTGATGTTTAAAAAGTTGATAAAAAAATTAAATAGAAAATTAACTACAGTCTATAGCAAATGATATAAAACCTTTAYAGCCACAACACAAAACTCATATGTGCTGGAAAAATATGCATGTGAAATGTATTTTCCTCTGAAGTTGTTTCCTTCATCTTATGATACAGTCCTGGAAGTGGGCACACCTGTAGTTGGCCTTGCAAAGCCTTTAGCTTCTTTTAGAGGCAGGGGTATCTGAAGTTTAAGGTAAAGCTTAAATTATGACAAGAAAAAAAAAAATCTGCGAAAAGATGAAGGAGAGGGAAAATCTGTTTCTGTCAGCCAGGCTTCTTTCCCATCCTCAACAAACATCAACAGGTCAAAACCATGATATTCTATGTGGTACAGGTCACACTACAATGAGTCAATTTTCCTTTTAAAGGATATATGAAGGACATGAAAAATTGGAGGCTTATTTCAATCTAAAGGCACTTAAAGGTTGAAAGTGGACARGCAGTTTGTAAAGTATACCTGTGTGGAAATGGAGCAACAGAAAAATAGAAGTTTATGGCCTAGCTGCAATATAGGCCAAAGTGATGAAGAAGCAATGTCCCATATAAAGGAAAGAAAACAACTTCATCTGGATGTATGCTAGGGAATATACTATACATTGTCTGACTTAATTTCCTGTCTACAAATATTGAAATTCCTTTTCTCTTGCTCAGATACATCCTATATCTTTGGATCATATATTGATTCAATGTAGGAAACTGTCTGGAGTCAGTATCTCAAGGCAAAGTTATTGCAACCTGTGTATCCCACCTTGTAAATAATATATGGACTTGAAGAGCAAATTAAATTCCTTTTGAGATATTCCTCTCCCACAGTGTGTACTTTGATTGACATGATTCCCTCTTCAATTATGTTTCTTTACGCCTTCTTTTGCAGCAACACATTGTACATCTCCAAAGTACATGGGATGCAATTTGATTTTGAGGGGAGCATATCAGAGATTGAGGACAATTGAGAGTACAAAGACATATGGAGTCCGCAGACAAAACAACTGAAACTGAAATCTCATTTGATTCTCTGTCTGGTAAAATAACGATTTCTTTCAACTAATGACACAATGAATATAAATGTGAGAAAGATAGAAACTCGATTAAAAAGAAAACAGTGGCTCTATTTCTACTTACAGATATGAAATAAAAATAAATTATTGATTATTAATTTCTCCAAGACCACCCAGTACATCACACTTCTAATGGGCATATGTAACTTGTAACCCATAGATTGCAGCTAAGACTTTTTTGCTTGTACCTGTTGTTGCAGTAGCTCAAGTGGATAATAACAAATGCCATAAACTATATCTGTCTGGAGATGCTAAGCTTTTATAAAACTATTTAACAACTTATTCTCCTCTCAGATAAATTCTTAAGCTGATGAATTAATACATAGTATTTGTAGACTGCACATAAATAACAGTCTATTTGATACCAGATTAGTATTTCTATGCATCAGAATTACTTATTGAAGAACCAGGCTGAGAAATATTGTTAAGACTCTCTGTATTTTGATTTTCAAATTAAAAGCAGAGGTATATGTTCTCTTTGTGCCTCTTCACTTTTCTGCACCATGGTCTAGCTGAAAATTCTAGTACATCATTTCTCTGGCACAAGGAAAGTCCCTGCTGGATACGATCCTGCCACATCTACTGATCTCCTCTGTCCACATTTTGACAAACACACTGTTACAGGGAGGATAAATGTAAGAGTAGAATTCAAAAATGCAGGGAGCTTATGCCACTCTTGCAATGGATGACTTGCAAAAAACAACAGTTTGGAAAAAAGGAATGATATTAGAGTGTACGTATTAGTAAGGGTGAAAGCATTTTCAAAAACATTGTCATTTCATTTAGAAAACTGTAAGAGAAATGTAAAGTTATTTTCCAGAGAATGAGATGTCATGATTTTGACAGTGGTTTATTGCTAGCTTCAGAGAAATTAAAAACTGGTCTTATACAGAAATGTACCCCAAAACACCATCAATCAGGCATGTTTCATTCACATTTAAAATAATGGCTCTGGAAGTAATCACATGTAGTCATCTATTGATTTCACAGAATCACAGAATCACAGAATCACAGAATGGGTAAGGTTGGAAGGGACCTCTGGAGATCAACCCCCCCACTCAAGCAGAGTGTCCTAGAGTACATTGCAGAGGATCCTGGACACATCCAGCCAAGTTTTGAATATCTCCAGAGAAGGAGACTCCACAGCCTCTCTGAGCAACCTCTTCCAGTGCTCTGTCACTCTCACAGTTAAGAAGTTCTTCCTCATATTCAGGTGGAACTGACCGTGGTTCAGTTTGTGCACGTTGCCTCCTACTGCTGGGCATCACTGAAAAGAGTCTGGCCCCATCCTCCCTTAAGATATTTGTATACAATCATAATTTCCCCCCCTCAGTCTTTTCCTCAGGCTAAACAGGCCCAGCTCTTGCCGCTGTTCCTTGCAAGAGAGATGCTCCAGCCCTCTAATCATCTTCGTAGTCGTAGGACTACTACTGGACTCCCTCCAGCAGCTCTATGTCTCTCTTTTCCTGGGGAGCCCAGAACTGGACACAGGACTCGAGATGAGGCCTCACTAGGGCTGAGTAGAGCAGCAGGATCACCTCCATCTACCTGATGGTTACGCTCTTCCTAATACACCCCCGGATACCATTGGCCTCCTTGACTACAAGGGCATACTGCTGGCTCGTGGCTAACATGTTGTCCACCAGAATTCCCAGGTCCTTCTCTCCAGAGCTGCTTTCCATCAGGTCATCCTCCAGTCTGTACTGGAGCATGGGGGTATTTCTCCTTAGATGCAGGACCCTGCACTTGCCCTTTTTGAACCTCATGAGGTTCCTCTCCGCAGAATTCTCCAGCCCGTACAGGTCTCTCTGAATGGCAGCACAGCCCTCAGGTATATCATCAGCAAACTTGCTGCTACTGCAAATTTCCAACTTCTTTAAATAAAAATTAAGATTGTAGATAATTCAGATTATTATATCTTTTCACTGTGAAACAGTAGGAAACCTATCCCTATTTTATGGTTCTTTTAGTTTCTGTCTAATTCTGCTTCTAGTTTAAGAGGAAGTCAGAGCTCAAACCAAGAGAAAACACAAGTTATCTCCTTTCATCAGCACAAAGTAATCAGCTCAACTTTAAGGGAAACTGTGAAAAGCTTTCTTTCTTCTATTGCCCCCAAAGCCCACCCCTATAACGTATCCATTTTAAACTTGCATTGCTGGGAGCTTTGATCTGATCTACTATGAACTCACTCACTAGTTCAAAAAGCATTCAGAAATATTGGAGGGTTAGCTTTGCACCATCAGCAGTCTCTGTGCAAACCACACACTGCCAGTCTCTACCACTTTAACTTCGTGCTACATAAGGTGTCCTCTGTTATCTCTCCTTTGCAGTAAAAGAGAACATAAAGTCAGATATCACGTTACATAATGTGCTACAGCTAATTATAAAAAAAAGTATAACTGTCCTTAAATATGTCCAGAGCATATTTGTGCTTCTGTATGGTCTGGTGTAGTAGTAAGAGCCAAATCTCCTGAATCTGTCTGGCGGTCTTAGAGCCAGCCGTGTCTTCCATGCACTTCTACCCATCTTTGGTCTGCTGTTATTAGGCAATAATTTCTTATTTTAGTCAGATTGTATGATAACCTGAAAAAGTCATCGGATCAAATAAACAATGAAGCTCAAAAGTAGGCGAAAATTACATGAAATATATCACATAAAGGCACTGCAATGCCAGTGTTCTCTGCGGGTTTGCAGAGGATTTAATGCTAAATCTGCTGAAATGAAATATTGAAGTTCTTGCATATAGAGAGAAGAACTACAGGAACCCAGGGGAGGGAGAGAAAATGACTAGCAATGCCATTATTGTCTGACACAAGAGACATGAAGAAGATGTAAATAGAGCCAGAGAAACTATAAGGAAATCATTTTTTTTTTCTTTTAGACCAAAGACTTGTGATCAAGGCAAGGAAATACTTTGTTTTTCTTAAAAGAGCTTTTATGCAGAGCTGCACAGAAGTCATGTTTTAAAGCAGTAAAGCTGCATGTTACACTTAAAGAATATAAATGCAGCTGAATCTCTGTTAAGGAAAGAAAAAATCTCTCCAAAGAAGACTCTCTGGGTGCCATTTCTCTACATCACTGAAGATAATGATGAATAAATGCTGATGTTTCCAGAGTGATGAGACTGTCATGCTAGTAGCTCAGTTTTCATTGCCTGTTCCCTGCTTGGATACCTTAAAGTGGTATACTGTGAATAAACTGGATGCTCTTTGTGCAGTATTAGAAATATGCATCATTTAGATTCTTTCCTTCTTGCATTTAAATTCTTTTTTCAGATGCTGAAAAAAATACTATTTAACTCCAATTAAAGATTTAATGCTAAATATTTCAGATTTGCTTGGTTTATCTGGTTTCCTATGAGGATATGTAATTTTCTTCTACCTTTAAATTTCTGGATGAACTGTAATTAGGAAGAGTTCTTCAGTAGTAGGAGTTGAGTGTGAAGAATTAATTTAACTATGCTCTATACACCTAGAAGATCTATCAAGATATTCATCCCAATAAAATTGGGTTTGGTTTAGGTATTTTTTGTAATGAGTAGACTATATCATTTTTTCCTGCTGATGGCAGCACTGGGGAATATCTGCTTACTCAAAATTTACAGTATGATTTAATGAATATGTCTTTAGTTGAGCTGCGTTTCACATTTCTAAAGCAAAGGAGAAAAGATGACATAGATGTAAACTATTACTGTAGGGTTTCTTTACTGCATTTAAGCTAGTTCCATCTGTAACACATTCCCATCTCCCATAAGGATGGGTAAAGATGCAAGTCAAAAGATAAAATAAAATCATGTCAGTGATTGCAGGCTACAGCTCTTACAGGTCATGGATGAGGTTAGATCTTAAGGCTGAAACTGACTGTTGGTAAGATGAGGTGAAGAGATACTGGATAGCGGTGAATCACATTAAGTATSATTATCACAGCACATCTTTTTCTGGAAAGTTTCAGAACATTGTTGTATACTATCTTTGATGTGCATGCATGCTATTTAGGTCATGCAGCCTGTATACCTGGTAATTCTGCCTCATGTACACACTTGGTTCTGCTATCAGTTACAGCAGAGCCAAAGTCCACAGAACTGTATCAAAAGATCTAAGGTCACCAGGTCTCAGTCAGAAAGATAACTTTATGAACTGTCCATGCTTTAAGCCGTAACTCAGACAGCCTGCCTGCTTCTCAGTATGGGAAAATGCTTTATTCCCGAGTGACAGCAGCATCTGTAAGGTACGACTGCTTTGAGTGCCCTTTGATTTCTTAACAATAGCCTACGATATAACAAGTGTTAAAGGCAAACTTAAACTTCTCGGCAAGCAGTAGAATGCTGGGTTTACTTTTGTAAAAAAGGCACGGTAGTATCACTGGTATGTATGAGCATTACACTAGCAGCTTTATTATAGTAGACTGCATTCAAATACTTAAGCACATCTAAAATGTTGCAGCTGTGGAATTCTTGTGCAAGCCCATCTCTAGCCTTCTCAGGAAAAGACAGACAAGTTTGGGGAAGATTTTTTCATTCTGAATTCACTGATATAAATAAATAAAAATTATGGCTATCCTTACACACCCTTGAAAACAGGGTCTAAAATGAAAGGTATTAACTCTAGAAAGGAAATCTAGAAGAGAATTTTTAAAGAAAAACATTTGTTACAAAGATAACTTTTAAAAATATGCTCAACCTCTCAAGCAAACATCAGGAGGCAAATTCTAAACACAAATCACCTGTATAATATAAATTCCYGTKTTTATTTAATTKCAATTCAAATTTTTCAAGTGTTTTCTAGTTGGGAATGTTTGAAAGGAAACTAACAATGTGACACAAAGGGATATTCAGGAAGGGTCACAGAGGTACGATGAGCACATGATCAACACAGAGATGCTTTAACTAAGTTGAASTGGCCAAATATTCACAATGAATATTTGACACTTAGTTTCTCCTAGCCRTAAAGAGTCCAGTCATAGAAGTTGGGATTTTTTGAAATTTTTAATCATTCTGCTTTCCAGTAAATCATTTGCRTAAGCAAACAGTGATGGCTTAACAGACCGAGCACTGTGAGTCATTATTATTTCTATTGAACCAGCTATTTAATTCACATGATAACATTTYCATTCTTCATCTTGATTAATGCTTTACACATACAAAATAAACAAAACTTAGAGAAAAGCAGTCTAGGAGTCACCAAAAACACACTTCCAAACTCATGCTACTGCAGTTTTCTTTCATCTTTATTACTGCTTTCACCCAAATGAGGCTCTGATACTTTTAAAAATATAACCACTTGCACAGATTTTACATGAGTTTGGAGGAGGATGACCATTCAAACTGGTCAGTGTCTCAAGTAGTTTTTGGCACTTTAGAACCTTATTCCACAGTAGCATTCCCTAAATTCCCTAATAATGTTTCTGTGGTAATTCTGTCCAAGGAAGGGGTTTTTGTCCAATGCCTTTCATGGCCTCAGAGCTATCTCTTGATCACTGGCATTCAAATGAAGTAGCTGAGAATGCTCTTCAGTCCGTAAGTTTTAATTTAAAATTGTCTTCATCATGTTGTCTCTAACTTCAAGTTGTCCCAGCAGTTAGTCTTACAAATTATGTTTACCTGTTCCACTCACTCTCAGTTTGTGTTCATTGATATTACTGATCTTACTGCATCTCTCACAGTAGCAGTACAAGSAGATGCTAAGTTGCAGAATAAGAAACGACATCAGAAGGAGTGATATACACACTATATGGAGTTCCTCGGTATATAAAGTAGAGATTTCCCAYGGAGAAATGCTGAATTTTGTGGACATCTTAAAAAAGACCAGTTTATCCAAGCCTAGATTTCACAGTATTCTGAAGTGATTGAGGCAAAAATTTTACAGTTCTCAGAGGTTATTTCAGACTCCATGAAAACTCAGGTTTCATTTACAGCCAGCCAATTCCTGCTCTTATTCTGTGATTTCTGGTTTAATCTATTTTTTTTTAAGTATGTAGTTCTGGAGGAAATTCTAAAGCAAGGCAACGTATTCTGRAACAAACTCTATATCCACAGAATCAAAGATAATACGGAGTCTGAGACATTAAGTATTACTGATGATGCCATGGAGACATCTTCTGTTGTGTCAGAGGGAAATTTCAAGTATATGAACTTGAGACAATGAACTTGAAGTAATCACATTTCAACATAAYTTTATATTTTCTTTCATTCTTTGTCTTTTGTTACAGATGTTTTTTTCAAAACTTTTGTAACGCTTGGGAAAGCTTAGCTTGACTATTTTGTGAAATAGCCCAGGAAGACAGAAGCTAAATGTCTTAGTTCTTATTAGAGAGCTTGGGTAGAGAAAGTTAGAATCTGAGGGTAATCAAGGAGCAAAGAGGGATTAGATGAAAATGACTATTCGGAGTTTGAGATGAATGCTTTTGAAGATGGGCAACATGGGGAAATAAAATCCTGCTTTAGGGTTTGTAAGAGAAATGGGTGAAGATTAACACTATGCACTTTGTATATCTTTGATTCCTGTGGTCTGATTTATATGACATATATGCAGYGTGATTCTCCTGCTTTTGGTGGGGAAATTAAAACCTTTTTCTTAACTCTCAAAGACAAACACTGTTTAAAAAAGTCAGACTCGCTGCTGGGAGCTATCCAAAGAAGCTGTGACAACATTCTGTGACAAAGACATAACTAAATTACAGAACACTATAAGGAGCAAGAGAAAATTGAGCTTTCCTGGAAATTAATTGTTTTATATTAATTATGYTTTTCATTAATTTTCAGTATACTGATGGATAACTGCCTTTGCTGTTCCTTTARGACAAAAAAGCTACCRCAGCCTCCTATTTCTAAACTATGGCAAGTAGAAAACATGCTACTCAGTATGGATTGTATTGGATAGCAGGACTAAAACCTCCTTTCAGACTGGAGTAAGGAATGTGAGCTTGGAGTCACATGCATGGACCGTTTGACAGAATGACGTGCCAGATACGTTCTTTGGTTGCTATGGTGATGGTTCATCTGCTTATATGTCCAAGAAAAAGGGCTTTTCATTATTTCCTCTAAGAAGAAAAACTGGCAATTCATAATAACAAAGTGATTTGTTTTTGCAGTACAGCATAGCCAGTGCAAATATCATTGCTTGTTTTTAATTTGGTCATGAAATTAATATCCTAAAGCAAATAATATGAACAAATAACTTCTCTATCCTCTATCTAGTTACTCCTGTGGCCMTTTCACCACAGCAACTGTTTACCTCTCCAGTGAACCTCCAATATAGCTGCTATAAATAGAATTTCTGAAGTAACTAACATGAAGTCCCAAAGTACTGTGGTAACTTTAATAAATTTTATTTCAAAGTAGGATTTAATTTTTTTTTTTTTTACTTAAGTCATCCAGATGTTAGAGCTGGACAGATTTTACCAGGGCTTTCTATTAATAGTTTACTGAATATTTATGTAAATTCCACTCATCTGTGTTCATATTCTATTTCTGTTCATTTTCTTCAAATATTCTGTGACCAGTTGCTATTAGCAGGAATGATTACAAGACAGCTATACAAAAAATGTGCATCTGACTGKTCACGGAAATAACATTTTTTAATATGCACAAGGGATATTCTTGTTAGAAGTGCTTGCATTTACAATCCAGGGCCAGCCACACCAACAAGCTGCTAAACAGATCAATCTCATGTGTAAAYGAGAAACAATTACTTGGTAGCACTTGATATTTTAAATATTCTATTTAACATGCAATACTATATTTCCYTAAGCAGTTAGAAAAATCAGCAGAGTAATTTCTAACAAAAAAAAGTCAGAGGAAATAGTCTTCTGTCTGCATGTGTTTCAAAAGAATAAAGGCAGTTAAAATCCTTTGAGACACATCAGGCATGCTACAATTAAATTTAGCTATTGCTTCATTTTAATACTCTTCATACTGTTTCAGAAATCTAAATGAAATAAATATCAAGAACAACTGTATATTAAARGTGTTACAGAAATTACAGACATATCTTTTAGGCATTCCAGCCATCCTCTTGTTCAACTCATTCAAAATCAGAATGCATGACTGTGCAATTATATCAAATATAGTATAGGAATCTATTACCTCAAAAAGATATTTTTGTAGATTAGGATATAGGTATTTGCACTGTGACACGTATTTCCAGTTGTCCTTTGATAGATATGTCAGATAGAAAAACTAACATATCTAAAAATAACTGCAAGTTGACAAGCTGCCCCATATCTAGAGCTACCTGCTGTAAGATAAGCCTATTTGCTTTGAATTATTTATGATATTTGTTTTGAATGATTTGTCCCCCGGCTATATTTCGTTACACAGCATGCTATAAATAACCTCTGTTACAGTAATGCACAGCTATATGTTTTGAATAACAATAGTCCTCCCTGGTACCATGGGAATGAATTTTCCTTTAAAGGTAAAAGAATGCATTYGTTTTGCAAATGCCTGTAAACATGAATCTCCTTACTATCTTGTATGCAGAGATACATCCTTATGTGATTTCTACAGATGGCCCATTTTACACTAATGAGAATTCTGAAGTGGCAAAAAATACAATGACAACTTCACACAAATAGTAGTGGTGTTGACACACACAGTGAAGCAAGGACTAGGATTTCTAGAAGAACTAAGGATGTTCTCCTGGAGCGATTCCGTCTGCAATACCTCTGTGCAAATTCTGTAATGTGGCAGGCTCTCCTAGATGTTGGACAACATCTTAATCTCACTGCACTGCCTATTTCACGGGTTGTATTTAAGATAAGCAAGTCTGTCCATAAGCCTGAGTTTTGCTTTGTTTAAAATCTGTTCACCTCAGATCTCTTAAGTGTTGGCATAAATCTAAAAATATAAGATTTCTGAGTGCATGATTTTCTGCTGAAATAATCCAAATCAGTTGCAGCTAAATTAACCATCTAGTTTATATTTAAGCAACCAAGTCCCCCACCGCAGTTCCTTCTGTCAGCTCACCCATTTCCCCCTCACACTAACTTAATATCTAGATTGAGGTGTGCAAATTCAGATATTTAAAGGTTCATTGCCATCCTGGGCATACCCCAGGAGTATGAGGGCCATATGCAGTACTACAGTACTACAGGCCCCTAAGGGGGACAATCTGGTTTKCTTTGGTCAAGGTGGTATCAACCTCAGCTGGCTCATCAAAGTGCCTGAGGCCTGCAGCAGCAGCAAGTGCTCTACCTGGCCTGCAAGGATATCCTGGGCTTTAATTAAAATCTGCCTTCTTGTTCACCTTCCCATAGCAGATGAGCCTTAGACTCTGTTCTGTGATTCACCTTCCTGTGTGAAGGCTCAGGTCAGGATGCCTCCAGCAGGTGCATGGAGCTTTGGAAGTGAGACACGGTTATGGGGAATCCTCTTTCCTGGGAAACCTGCGTGCTCGATTACCTCTCTGAAATGCCTGTACACTAGCGCACACAGCATGGGGAATAAACAGGCCAAATTGCAGATCTGTGTGTGGTCACAGGGCCATGATCTCATTGCAGTTACAGAGACAAGGTGGGATAGCTTGCATGACTGGAATGCTGTCATGGAYRGCTACGTGCTTTTTAGGAAAGACAGGCCAGGAASGCGAGGTGSTGGAGTTGTGCTCTATGTGCGAGAACAACTGGAATGTATCAAGCTCTGCCTAGGGGGTGGACAAAGAGCCCATTGAGAGCTTATGGGTAAAGATCAAAGGGCAGACTAACATGAGTGACACTATTGTGGGTGTCTACTACTAGCCACCTGATGAGGAAGAGGAAGTCAATGAGGCTTTCTACAAACAGCTGGAAGTATCCTCACGATCAAAGGCCCTGGTTCTCATGCGGGACTTCAGCCACCCTGATATCTGCTGGAGGGGCAACACAGCAAGGCAGAAACAATCTGGGAGGTTCCTGCAGAGCACTGATGATAACTTTTTGACACAGGTGGTGGAGGAGCCAAAGTGGAGAGGTGTACTGTTGGACCTTGTACTAAAAAACACAAAAGGACTGGTTGGGGATATGAAGGTTGGGGGCAGCCTTGACTTCAGTGACCATGAGATGGTTGAGTTCAGGATCCTGCATGAAGGAAACAGGGCAATAAGTAGGATGGCAACCCTGGACTTCAGGAGAGCAGGCTTTAGCTTCTTCAGGGAACTACTAGGAGAAATCCCATGGGTTAAGGCTCTAGAAGGAAGTGGGAGCTGGTTAACAGTCAAGCATCACTTCCTCCAAGCTCAAAAGCAGTGCATCCCTGTGAGTAAGAAGTCCAGCAAAGGAGGCAGGAGACCTGCATGGATGAACAAGGAGCTCCTGGCAAAACTCGGATAGAAGAAGAAAATACACAGAACGTGGAAGAAGGGACAGGCTACTTGGGAGGAATATAGGAACGCTGTCAGAATATTCAGGGATGTGACGAGGAAGGCTAAGGCCCATTTGAATTAAATGTGGCAAGGGAAGTCAAGGACAACAAGAMGGGCTTCTTCAAATACATCAGTAGCAAAAGGAAGACTGTAAAATGTGGGCCTGATGCTGAATGGGGTGGGTAYCCTGGTAACRAAGGATGCAGGGAAGGTAGAGTTACTCAGTGCCTTCTCTGCTTCAATCTTTACTGCTRAGGGTTCCTGCTTAGCCTGAGGAAGAGAAGACTGAGAGGGGAACTTACCAATGTCTATAAATACCTTAAGGGAAGGTGTCAAGAGAAAGGGACCAGATTCTTTTCAGTGGTGCCCAGCAGTAGGACAAGAGGCAACGTGCACAAACTGAACCACAGTCAGTTCCACCTGAATATAAGGAAGAATAACCTTGGCCTTTATTTTCAACATGCTCTGATACTCTTCTGCTCCCTAGAGCTATCATTTCCACGGCCTCACATTATGTGAGGATTGACAGGAGAAGGGAGCACCCCACCTTGGAGTTCTGCCCCTGGGAGGCAGCTGCACTAGGACAGTCCCAAAATGGCAGAACAGGAGGACTGGGCTGCRTGAGCCCACTCTTCTTTTTGGACTTCCAGCTCCAGGAAAGTTGGTGCTCCTGAACACACTCAAACTTCTAAGGGTTCCTCAAACTAATCCGAGCGAGAGTAGGCAGAGCTGCACGCAGGAGGCAGTCACCAGCTAGCAGTCTGAAGCCTCTGTCTTTAGCCTGCGTGTGCAAAGCTAMGTGTGCCTGCTCGTGTCTGCCGTCTGCTCTCTGAAGGCTTAGGGGAGCTCACCAGGCCTGTGCTGACCCTCTGCTTCTGCAGGTGGAATTCCGTAGCTGAAGAACACGTTTCCCTGCAGAGAGAGGGGGGCAGAGACTTCCAAGAGTGAAAAAAATTGAATTAAATCCTAGTCCGGATTCCACATATGATTGTTGTCTACACTCTAGTCTGTATGTCATACTATGATGAAAACATAGACTATCCAAACACACTGAAAAAAAAAAAAAAGTTTTGAATTCTTAAATTAGAACAAAGAATAGAAAGTAAATGAATGGATAATAGGATAATTAACTTTCAAATATGCATCTATAAAAAATTTTTTCAGCTCCAGCAAGATAAGTTTCTCTCAGAGAAATGTCTCCTCCTTTTTCCATGCTTATTATTGTTCAAACTATGCATGTTCTGTAACTTCTTCAAAGCTTGTAAAAGTTCACTTGCTTTCCTGAGACCACTGTCTTGTTGTGCTAARCCAAAAGTTTGCTACTCAGAAAGGCTAATGTCTGTGTATTACTTGGTTTCCAGATAAATCAGTTTAGAATCCTGCATACTATCAAATTTTCCAGAATTCAAGAGAATAATGTCTCCTGTGCATTTGAATAGGGAGTATTTATTCCATACTATTTGCAAATGAAAGCATATATGTATTTGATAGCTGATTAAAGGAATGATTTTTGCTGTCTCTGTCATTTCCTACTGAATTATGGCCATCCCAGGAGTGTAGTCACAGTTGCAATCAGGCAGAAATGTATTTCAGTGTTAAAGAAGCTTTTAGTATGCAAAAAGGAAAATACATTAGACTAGCCCTAAAACAGAGGAAAGACCTTTGCATAGAGAGAATGTAATTAGTCATGCTTGAATTTAGGTAGGACATAACCTACCTATTCTGTTACTCTATATCATTAAAAAAAAAAAGACAAATAGCACTGTCCTGATAATACATTTTGTCTGAATGAGACCACATAATGTCCTCCAGCCTGCTGTAAAAAATTGGACTAATATTGACTGTCATGAGCAGAAAAATTCACTTTAAGAGTTTTAGTTCTGACCTATTGTTCTAATACCAACCAATCCAAATTTGCTTTATCTGAAAGATATGCTGGAGTGAATGTGAGGTARCAATTTTTTACAAAGTTATTGATGTTATAAATTATTTAAATTCTATCTCATATCTACTCTGGTATTGAAATAGTTGCTTTTAAAAAGCATCAAATTCAGAGAAATTTATATTTACACTTCTGAAAACCAATAAAATTCTGCCAATTATGTTGCTCTAAGCCATGAACATAAGAAAAAACCTTTTACTATCTACTGTCACAGTTAAGGTGAAATCCATTAATACCTGGACACCTGGTCTTAGCAGCTTACGGTTGCACTCTTGTTACCTGGGAAAGGAAAGAATTAAGACTGTAATATGCAACAAAATGAAACAGGGATGGCTCTTCCTAGGAGGACCAGTGTGGTCCATTCCCCACCAGAACTCTATAAACACCAGTAAAATCATTGACTCATTTCCCTCTTGCACTAGGCATGGATGGGGCTTCTACTAGCACCATGCCCAACACCACAGTGCACGAGAACAGTAAGAAAATCCTTGAGCAGAAAGTCTACCATGCCTGCAAAGTAACCTCAGTGACGGTTTCTCTGCCTTTCCCCAAGCTGACGGGGACCAGCATGCAGAAAAGTGAGACTAAGAGAGAAAAGAGGCCTGTTACATGGTCATTTACAGAAAGTCATGGGGTCTTTTGCAAATAAGGGGCAATTTTTTGTTTTTCTGCATATAACGACTAGATATTCTTGTCTTGTTAATATTACCTCGAAAATGAGTAACTTATACTGTACCCATTTTTTAAGATCTTGTGCTCTCCTACCTCCATATGGCACATGCACTTGGATGCACACACACRCGCATGCACACACACGGAAAGTCCACCTCAGAATTTTCTGTTGAGATCTGTAACAGTTAAAAAGTGTTAGTGCTGCCACTGAATTGAAAAATAGGATAACAGGGGAAATACAAGCTCAGTAGTTCAAAATAGTTCAGTTTATTATTTGGTRTTGATAAAACAAATACAATGTCTATGATTTTCAAAAGACTTATCCTGTGGCTTTTACTTATTCTTTATGGAATGGAATGTTAATTTTTATAGCTGTCCACAATTATATATACCCAGGTGTACCCAAACATGCTTGGAATGCAGTATCTAGGTTCTTCTTGAGCATTTCCTTCTTCCAAAATAGAGAGAACTGAAACCAAGGATGCCACAGGCAGCTGCTAAAGTGTTGTTCTCAGTATCACGGAATACAATCCAAGGGCTGTGTAATAGCTGAGGCTGAGCAAAATAATAATAATAATAATAAAATAATTGATGAGAATGAAACAGAACTCTGGCTTAAGAATACTTTCATGAGGTGACAGACACTGCTCTAAATTTCCTAATTTGTATATTTCTAGTATGGATGGAATTTTTTTTTCACTCCCTCTCATCATCGTCATTCTGCCCCTAACTATGAAAAACATAAAATTTTTACTAGTCTGGATTGGATTAGTTTGTTATACCTAGTATTTATGTTCATATGTATCCCAATGACACTTTGCAGAGTTATGTACGAGAGGGCTCAACAGTCTCCTGGCTCTCCTCCCTGAACATATGCACCTGTCTGTGAAAAACACAGACAGTTGTTTTTTTAATGATTGCAGTAATGTTTATACCTAGGCTATGTCCTGAACAGGAATGTGGAAAATTATTCTGAGCATTTGAAAGGTATTCTGGAGATCTGCTCATATTATTTCAAGTTTTGATACAAAACTCAGATTACTCAGATGTTTCTTTGACAACCATTTGTATTATATATTTTGAATTGTGCTAGTTGTTGAGGAATAATTCACGAAAAAGTATTAGCTGTATTATGAAAACACTTCTTAGACAATGCAGAAACATTTTGACAAAATAAAACAGCTGAAAAAATAGAATTGCTTTTCTGGATTAATATGGAAACTTCCCAACTAGCTACTTCCTTTGGGATGCTGCACTGATGGCTCTGCCAACACTTAATTTCTAAAAAGTAGTTGTGTAAGATGGCCTCTGTCTTTTGATAAACATTTTTGTAGACAAGAGTTTTCTAACAATATATGAATCCAAATGAAAGATCYGTCTTGAAGGAGTAAAATGGAAGCAGTGAAAGAAAAGAGATACTTAGGAGAGTCCTAATTAGGACTTTTGACTGCCTGGTTCATAGATTGAAGACTGATAGCAGGCATCTGGATAACAGATGTTTAAGTCTAATGGGGTTACAAAATGCCCAACCAATATCTTCATATTCCCTGAGCCTCCAAGACAAAAAATATCCCAGTAAACAAAGGACTTTCCACAAGGGACCTCATTGTTGTGTTGCAAGTGCCATCTCTTGTAAGCAAGGGAGCAGTTGTTCCACTACTCTTAGCAGACCTGCTGCTAAAAATCGAAGCAAAATACCTTTTAAAACAAATTTCCACACATGCAGAAGCATTACCTTGGATAGTCCTTTCCTTCAGGCTTGGAGATCTCAATAGGTTGCAAAAAAACTTAATTGAATGTCTGTCCTGTCTTATACTACCTTACTGTACTTTCCTAGGTGTTGACTGCACTGTATTTTAAACAAACAATTTTTACTGTGTTAGCAGTTATTGGTTAGCAACAAAATAATGCACCTTGCCAGAACATTGAAGCAAATGAATTATGATCAGACCTTTTTGTCTTATGAAGTTTATTGTATTGGATTAATTCTATTTTACATTTCTACAACACATATATTAAATCAGATCAAAAGTGCGTCTATCTTATTATGCTTTAGCCTATATGTATACTGAAGAAGAGAAAAAAATGGAGCAAGAATATAGTGATTCTTCCTCTAGTCAGCATTTCAGCAATTCTTAGTCTAGTATGTCCTCATGCTGAAGTTGTATTTTGTGATAACTAGCCCCGTGGAATTTTCTTTCTGTGCAATTGGTTTTTGTACACCTGCGTAAGGCAATACTCTGTAAGTTCCACAGTTTAGGCTGTGCAGGAAAAAAAATTTTGTTTATATTGAACCATATACCTGATAATCTTATTAGACTGCACCTGACATATTATGAAAAATTGTGAATATTTGTACGTATTGAAGGAGTAAAGGGTAGATATTTGAGTAAAAGCATAGTTTTTAGGATCAGGAAACAAAGTTGCAATGTGAAATCCTCTTTGTTATTAAAAGAGACCCTTATGTACCTAGACAGCATAAGCAGAAAGAGTAACTGTAAGTAGACTTCTACCTTTGTATTGCCCATGTCCCTTTATTTTGGTACAGTTTTCTGGGTATCAGTTAAGGAGATGCTATTAATACAGTTGGTAATGAAGCAGAATAAAAAACTACTGACTTTACATATTTACTTATAAAATGACATATCATATAGATAGTTCCACTGGGGGAGGTTTATTTTGCTGATATTTAGCAGGGAAATGCACATTCTCCCACAGCCTGGGCAACTGACAATGTATTCCTCAGAATTAAAACAAAATTGCTTGTGCAGTGGTGTAAGATAGCCATTTTGTACCTCTATGAAAACTAGTAAGTCAAAATCCTCAACTGACATAAAACTGAAGCTGTGCTGAACRTCAGAGCACATTGTGCTTTAAATACTGTTTGGGTGCATCTTCTGCAATAACTGGTTTATACCTTTATGAATAACATGCTTATCAAAGTAGGCATACTTTGATCAGTGTTTGGTAATAGGAATAGTTTGGATGACTAATATTTTATTGCATTTGGAAAACATATTCCCTGACCATTATTAACATATGTATTTTTTATTGAATTCATTTTTATTTCTGTAAAAAATTATAAAAGCTATTGACTTGTACTGTGAGTCTTTTCCACTGTTTTCTTCGTTACAACTTCTCAGACACATATCTGAGGTAGGAATAATATTTTTAGTGACTAAATTCATAAAATCACATAATGGAATTTTTATTTAACACAGGCAAAAGTYGGACATGTAGTACATGGTGTATAAATGAAGCCACTACTTGGATATTTTTTTCTTTCAACAAATTTGGCTTTGGCATGTGTGATTTTCTAAGCCTCACAGATAAAAGGACAGACATTTGTACTTCTTAATTATTCATAAACTTTATTAATGATACTTCATTGAACTAAATTCTAAAGACTAACGTACCTCCCTCCCCCAAAGAAGAACAAGAGATTAATTTCTTAAAATTATTGCTATATTTAGCAGCTCATAACAACACCAACATGCACATTTCTGTGATTTTTAGATTTAATACAAATATGTCAAAATACCAGATCTGAAAAATGCTCTCCATTTTAATTACAGGCCTATTCAATAAAATATATACCTTTGGTATAATATGTTTTATTGCATATAGCAAACCATTTTCATTATCATCAAAAATATACTTTAGTAATTGTGAATTAAATGGAACTTTAATTCCTCAGATCACCCACAGTGTTGTATACAGTATCTTGAACAATTGTCAAGGCTCTTTAATGCGTAGACATAATAAACATACATTTTCAGTTTGAAAGGGCACGTGAAAAAGCTTTAAGAATTCTAAATTTACTGATAATTAGGCTACTGAAACTATCTTTATGTTACTTTATTAGATGTATCATAAGACATTATTTTCATTGAAAATATGGTTTAAATAAGGCAAGTTTTGTAAGAATTCAGACAGTGTTTTTTCTTAAGTGACTACTATAAGATGGTCATACCTCCCTTGTTATTCTAAGAAGACTACACACAAAGCGTAAAATTACAGAGCTAAGCATCCTCTAAGGATGAAACCACAGTGAAGAAAGCTGTCATATAATTTATGCTGTTAATCATGTTCTATCATATCGCATCGCACGATGATACCGCAATAGAGGAAAGCTGGTTATTTACACTGTGGTTCTGACTGGCAACAAGGGTTTGAATGTAAACAAAGGTGAGTCAAGCACCTTGGCAATGCATTGACTGGTTCGTTTACTCCAGAGATTTACAGTGTTAATTAGTTCCAGTATTAACTTGACATGAGTGAGTGGCAACATGAGGCACCTATTTTTATGGTCAGCTGACAAAGAATCAGTGGAGTTTTCAAGTAAATATGAATATATTCCCTTTAGCTTATTATTAATATTAAATTAAGAGTACACTAATACATGATCCAAGAGAGATGACACGGTATTAGATTTGTATCTAATGTATTAGATTTGTATCTCATTTAAGGAATCATATAGTACAGAGTGACTTGTTTTCTAAGAAGACTCAGCTGCTGAAAATCAGTACTTTTTTCCAGCATAGCAAGTAGTAGTGTAAATGAACTGGTTTAAATATAGTCTACATTTTAACATAGGTTAACAGTCTGACAGGCTATTCAGAAACTCAGTCCAGTAGAGATGCCTGGCATCATACTTACCCTGATGTTCAGCTACTTCAAATGTAGATGAACACTGGGGTGGGTATGAACACTTCAGTATTAAAAGGTAAAAGGTTGGAGTATCCTTCCAGATCTAAATGCTCCTTCTCTCTAAGGTCAGTGAAACTACTGAATGGTATTTTCATATCATTTGACAGGACTTTGGTCTATTAAATTTAAAAGGTGAAGCCTATTGTTGCAAACTGCTTTTCTCTACCAAAGGGCTTGATTATAGGCACAGATTCACTGTTGCAGGAGACAGCCTTTCTGTCCCTGCTTCCTCACTTCAYGGTGTGTTTCTTCATCCTTAAGAGGCACCTGTTATCTGTGGAAAGTTGATATGGCAGATCCTGTCCTGAGAGTCGTGTGTTCCTCCTTGTACCAGTGTCATAAATAGCATCTTCTTTTTTAATTGAACATGTCTCATTGCTCTACATTCTTATACTATTTTCATCATTGTGSTAAATATCTAATTATTATTTTGAAAAGCTTGTCTCTGGCAATTTATAGCGTAACTTAGTCCCAGGAACTTTTCAGGAGATCAAGTTGAGAAAGGTATCGTATGGTCATCCCACAAATATTTCTCATTTCCCACGTTTTCATGTGATTAAGATTCTGCTAACCTTACAATCTGCCGTCCTCACCTGCTGTCCTTAAATGCATCACCTTCTTGGAGGCTCAGAAATTCCGTACTTCAATTAACTGAGGAATGAGGAATAATGGGCCTTCCTTGGTTATGTTTCTAGGAGATGTCTCCCCAAATCTTCTTTGGAGGACTTTCCAATTTCTTGTATTAGTGTATTAGAATGGTACTTTGTATTTCTCTCCTCAGCCCTACTTCACCTTTTTTGTCCCCTCAAATGGCTTGATTTTATGAATCATGTCTCTTTTCTTTCCTTCYTGTTTATCCTCCTTCCTCTTGTAGCTTTGAAAATAATGAATCAGGTATATTTCTCCTCATATAAGGTAATACAGAATTGAAAATTCAACTGGAAATGCCATTTCTAGGAGGGATGGTGAGGTTTAATCTCCACAAAAATAAATAATTATGTCCATTATAGGAGCAAAATAATATAGGTAGAGATACTTATCAAATATTCTCACTTATTCAAATTATCGCTTCAATAATATAGTCTCACTAATGTATTTGCTAATGACCTGATTTCATTTTTTTAAAATAAGTTCTCAGAAGTTTTAGAATCATGACCATAACCTGGCTGGAAGGAGAAGCAAGTAGAAAGTGGTAGGAGTGGTTTTGTAATTTCTTTTACTTGGCTAGACTAGGTGGATACTTCGGCTTAAACTATCTCTAGTTGTTGTCTCCATTAAAAAAATAAAATAAAATAAAAAAAGAAGTTATCCACGTGTAATCCTGTAATATCTTAAAGAATATGACTGTGTTGCTATTTGAAAGATACATCATTGTATAATAGGATCCATATGTCAAGCCTCTGTAACTTTGGTTCCCAAGTATCATGCAAAGAATTTTATCGAAGTGCCTTCAGTGTAGAACAGATATTTCACTGCAATATTTAATAGTAGGTCTACTAAACCAGATACTGTATTTGGATGTAGTTGAATGACAATAGTAAGGTTCCCATTTTCACACAGAGTCCACCTTCACTTGGTTGTTGTTTGTAATCAATGGAGAAGGTTTACTTTTCATCCTGTCTGCTGCATCATTAGAACTATCCTGGAAGAAAACTTTTGCTGTACAAAAAGTGACAACAATTCTCTTGTATTCTCTTCTGAAATTCTGGTTCAGGAGTCCATATATGATAGCATTAAGGCAGCTGTTGAAATACGCCATGTAATAACTAGATACAAACAACCACTCTGGAATTCTAGGGATTATAGTTTCTGGGTTGACAGCCACAGCAAGGCCTATAAAGTTCAAAGGAGCCCAGCAGACTGCAAATAGTACAAATACCACAAACATGGTCACAAAGTTTCTGAAGTCATGTGGCTTCAGTTTGGGGTTGTTGTCTGGTTTCACCCTTCGCCTTACCTGAATAACAAGGATCCATATTCTCAAGTAGCAGAAAGTCACTATGGCTATGGGAAGCATGAAATGAAAAAACACCACTGCTATTGTATATGCTGAGCTCACAGATTGTGCAAAGGTACACGAGTAAATCCGAGGGTCGTACTGTAGAGATCCCACAAACAGATTGGGCACGATAGCAGCAAAGGTRAGGAACCAGATAAGAACAACGTAACACAACGAATTCTTGTCACTGTACAGCTTGTCATATTTGAGACTGTGGCAGATATAGCAGTATCGATTGATAGCGATGCCGGTAATATTGAAGATTGATCCAATGACACTTAGGCCCATCAGGAAGCCACTAATCTGGCAGTGAAGGTAGCCCAGACTCCATCCGTTGTGAAATACAGATGTAAGGACCAGTGGATATGGGTAGATTGCTACGACCAAGTCTGCAATGGCCAGGCTTACAACAAATACATTTCCTGTAAAATAAATATAAAAATACAAATATTAGTTTCTAATTTGCTCTMTTCTGTCACTGCTTCTCTCAGTGTTTTAATGGCCAGCCTTAGTAGAACACTTTATATTTAATTAATTTCTAGTTTCTAGATCAAAATTTTTTATATATCAGAAATAAGATTCATTTTTAGTCTAAAGAGAAAGATGCTCAACTTAAAGGTGCACCTTTTAAAAGAAAACTGTTTYGGGGGTCTAATTACCATGAAGTACTATTTTTATAATCTCATTTATTTGGATTCTCCAAATCTCCAAACTGAGAACTCGTATCTAATTAAAATATTAATAACTTTAAGCCTACTTTAGTCCTAAAGAGATAGTATTGAAAAATCATCATGAACAATATGATGACTAATAAATTTTAAAATGTACATTTGCCTCTTATATTTAACTTCATTCTTTTTCCCTCAATTACCCCTTAACTTTTCCAGTCTTGGAATGAAAATCTATTTTTCTATTTGTATTTCAAGCTTCAAGCTACAGAGGCATTGTCTGTCTACCAAATAGCACTTAACTAAACCACTACAATTCACATTTTAGGAAGTAGCAGCTTTGGGCTTTCTAAGAAAGAATTTCTGAGATTTGAGCAGAACTCAAAGTCAGTTGTTCTTCCTGAATTAAGAGACATGCTCTTCAGTAAAATAAGTGATACCAGGCAGTGACAAGGACCCAAAGACCACCAATGCTACACTCTTCTCTGCCTCTGGACTGGGAAATAAAGCAATGATCCATTCTCTAAGTTCATTAAAAAAAAAAAGGGAGAGAGAGAGAGAGAGGCTAATTTAAACCAATCTCTGTTCTTCAAAGACAATGGAACCCATCAAAGAATCACCAAATGGTTGTTGCTGGTTTTTTTTTTCCATATAATGTTGCAAATTTGCAGAAATGGCACAATATAAACTCTAGGTGTGAAAAGGAGCATCCTTATTAAAATGTAGTGCTTAAAAATCCTATTTCTATTTTAGTATAAGTTTTCAATTTAGCTAGAGATTGCTCATAAAATGCTTTTCTCTGTGCTGCCTGCTGCAGCTTCTCCTGGTGCTTTTGATTCTTATTCCTATTATTACTATTGGCCAGCTTGAGCCAAAAGCTTCAGCAATTGAAAGAACATGGCTACAAGAAATCATTTCTTTTTGCCGCATGTTGAAAAAAGAAAGTTGATGTGCGTTTCTCTTAATGTTTTTGGCAATCCTGTGCTTTGGCAAWCAATGCAGTCCTAGATTAGCAGAGGAGCTCTGTGTTCAGATAGTACATTTCTTCTGTTATCACTGAGTAACTCCACACTGGTTAGTCAAGGTACAAATCTTTGAAAAATTCACCTTTCCTGTTCTCAGATGCGACTTATATTTTCACAGCCAAAGATTCTGCTTTTATTAGAAAGGTGTAGCATAGGTCTGAGTACTTGCTTTGAAGTTCTAATGTCATTTTAGTTGGGGCTAGGATCAGATAACTGRACTAAGACAGCAAAAGCATGTTTCCCATGCTGTTCRTCATGTCCTCATACTGGTCTGTGGGGAACTAACGCAGATTGAAGGCAATATCAGCAGGTAGATGATAAACGATTCATTGAACCAAGGAGACTGGGCAAGAGAACTAGGAGCTGAGATGAAATATCACTGTCCAAGTAAGGTTTCTGGAAATCTGATTTGCCATTGCATTCCACTCTTTGTGACTGTGAGTTAGTAAGAAAAAGGACAGATGAAGTAGAAATGGAGAAATTTGAGGAGAAACAAAYTGGAGAAAGATCTGTCTGACAGTGTTAAGACTGGGTCAGGACGTGAAAAATATCTTAATACAAGCAGGAGAAAGTTGACTGATAATGAATGAGAGATGAGTGAAACTGAATGATAGAGCTGGCCAGAAGGCAGAGGCATAGAGATAGACAAACTATAATTGAAAACTACAGGGGTTAGTTAGCTAGGATACTGGCTTTTACAGGGATATACGAGGAGGATCTTCAAAATATTTGAGTGTTTAGAAAGTGTTGGAGTTTTGTTTCTGAAGCAGCCAAATTTCTGGCTTCTCTGAAAAGGGGAACCATGGTTGTCTCAACTTACTCTCTCCGGCTGCCTTAGCAGAGTCAGAAGGCCTGAAATCTTGGAAACACTAGCAACTTCATACAGAAGCTGGAGAAGAACAACGTATCCTTGGAGCCTGTCCTTTCCAAAACTCATAAGCATGGAAAACAAAATTCCAGGCTTCCAACTTACAGTTAGCATGTCAGGTGGGACATCAAACAGTTAGAAAACTGACTGGAAACTAGATATCTGCTTTCAGAGAGGACTTTGAAGCAGCCTTTCAGGAAGTGTTCTCCTAAAACTTGAGTTCTGATACATTTTCCTTGTAAGCACAGGAATCTTGTAGTTAGAATGGCCAATTCAAATAAAAAATTTTTTAGGTTTAGTATGTTTGGTGGATATTTTGAGATTCATTGTTTCAGGCACTGAAGTCTGATTAGCAATGGTGTTAAGTTTTCACACATTATATAACAAGTACTTTAAAAATAAAACCTTAGATTAAGGCACCCATAATTAGTAGAAAATGTTAACATTCTATGAAATCTCCATATATGGCAAATTGTGAAAATAAACTCTTTTATGTTGTGGAAAATAAACTCTTTTATGCTGTGAAACATTTGGATATTGTTGGGGTGAGCACCATAAGGGATATCTAGGAATAAAATAATTTYTATCTTTAGAATCGAGTTTGAATAGAATGCTGCAAGTGAAGCCTGGAAATCCACATTGAACAAAAAAMCCCCAAACTCTGCAACACAAAAATCCTGAATAACTTTTCATGAGCAAAAAGTATTCATACCCTTTGGAAAATGAAATCAGGCTGCTGTGAAGAAAAAATGTATTTTATGTAACTAAAGAATGCGTTACTGTGCATAAACACCAACTGGCTAAACTGAGGATGTACAGGTTGAATTTCTTGAGTTTGCCATTTAAATAACTTAAGCAGCCRTTGTGCTATAAATGTATGAGGGAAGAAAGATAAGCTAATGGTAACCAGCTTTGGCAGGCAGTGCTTTCAGATGAAGTCCAAAGCAATGTTCCATTAAGTATTTTCTCTGCTATAACTGAAAAAGAAGCCCCTCTGCTCAGCAAACATTTAGCAACATCAAACCTAAAGACCAAGTTAAAAAAAAACTGCATTGAAATAACAGGCAACAAAGAAGTGCTCTCCCAGAYAACTTTTCCAAAAGCAAAATACAACATAAATGGAACAGGAAAAACCGTAACCCTGGCAGATTGTAAAAAATGGGATTAATTGTYGTGATGTCAAGAATGGTAGAAGAGCATCGCATAAGAACTACATGATGCATCTGCAGCAACTRTTATCTGCAAAACATACACAAAATGCTAGGTGGGTTGTGATCCCCTAGACACAGCACTAAATGGGTCCTGAAGTTATTGGGAACTACACAGTTTCCAGAAGTTTCTAGAAACTTAAATAGGTGCAGAATAATAATGGAAAATTGCAAAATCACTTAGTCTACATAGTGCTAAGTGTCTCCAATTGGCTTAGACTGGAAGGATGAGCATTTTGCGAGCAGATTAAAAAGAAGCAGAGGGACAAATGTTTTCTTCAAATTTAGGAGCATAACTGAGAGAAATGCAGTCTGCAGAGATGTTTACTCATGTATTGAAAYTGTGAAGTATTTTCTCTCTTCCAAAACATTTAGCATGGACAAAAGAATGTAGCTATGGAACAAAATAACAATGTTTTAAAGATTAGGAGCTCTAGCGCTTTTACTAATAAAGTCTGAAAGAGCTGTGGAGATGATCTCATTTTGGTAGAAAAAATGGCAAAGCTACTATTTCTCCTCCTATTTTTCAAGATTTATCTGTACCTTTTAATATTGTTTGCCAGATTGTCAGATCACTATTTCTGTTAATCTATTTCAGATTATTTCTCATATAAATAAAGTATTGTTTTTTATTACAAATTTTTCCAGACACCATCTTGTTTTCATCATGTGGCTGCATTTTGTAGTCTATAATGTTATATTTCCTCTTTTTGCATTAATGCTTCAGGTTGTACTAAATTTATCTAAGAGTGCAGAATTTTTATGCTAATGAGATGCTTTTGCTTTAGGCAAAACTAAACTGTAGATGCAGCTTCCATTGAAGTCAGGTTCAAAGCTTTGTTTCAGTGGCCGTTGGCTCAGGCCTTTAATATTTACTTGTTAAATGTATCTTCAAGGAAAAAGGACAGTAATGTTCCTAATTGGACCAATTATGAAATCAAACATAATTTCTACCTAGCAGGTCCTTGCCATTCTTAYCACCTCCCAGATACTGCCTTACGTGTGAACAGTCATATTTGATCGTTTCATAATGAGGTTTATTTAATAGATTGCTTTGCTATAAATTCAGATCAAGTTCTTTGGAAATTGTAATTTATTCAAATGCAGTATTACCAAGATTTTTATGCCCATAGTTTTCATGTATTTAATGATGCCAAAGTTTTAATTTATATTTTAAAGCACCAATTTCTGATTACTCTTAATACTTAYACTGATTTTCTTCAAGGATAGCTTACAGATTTTGCAGCATTTTGAAATGTTTCTCATTAGTCCAGAACTGATCTCATTTAATTCTATAAAAAGCCCTGGCTCAGAATGTGAATTTGGGGCTGTGTGCTGATAAGTGAAAACAAGACTAATATTATGTGCATGCCAATGAATGTCTACAGCGGAAAGYAGAAAATTAGAATATGGCACCTCATGGCCACAACTGAACACAACACCATACTAACATCTGGCAAAATTGACTGAACTGATAGACAGCTGGCAAAACACCTAGCTTAGAAAATGAGTAATTCCTCTCCTTCACAACAGGATGGTAGAAGTGATTAAGTCTCTCAATCTGGAGTATGAGACATCACAGGAAATCAGGCAATGGGCTAATTTATAAAGAATGCAAGGCTAGAAGGCTAAGCATAATATTCAATAGTCTGCTTTAACCTTCTACTAAGAGCTGGACTTCCTTTCCTTAGAAAAGCATTCTCTAGGCATACATGCTGATCACGCCTCTGCTTCTATCACATGGCTATCTTCATGCACAAAATGATGTCTCAATGACAGATGCAAACACTGTATATTCTTCATAATCTACACACATTTTTGCMATTAATGTTCCTCCATTAGCACCAGTATTTCACATTTAAAATGTCACAAGCAACTACAAAATCAAAGARTGAAAGCTGTTTTTGTGACTATCTAATGCAGATTTAATAAACTCCTCTTGTTCATGTACTTGAGGACAGAGCTTAGTTTTATAGGCTCAGAAAYCCTTCTCCTTTACACTTTAACCAGCAGTAAGGTTCCAAGAAAAGGAAAATCTCTCCAGAATCTTTCTAGCATCAATTTAATACTGGAAAGTTGCTGTACCTGGCAACCCAGTCAGAAATTCCACAAAAGGTCATGTGCAATAAGAACTATTAAATTAAAAAAGAAAAAAGAAAAAAAAAAGAATCTGTAAGGAGGGCCAGTGATCACTGTTTCTGACAAAATCCCAAAGTCATCTAAGTTTACCTAGACAAGCAAGTGTGCAGACAGTTCCAGCTTCACTGTAGAAAGGTTTTAAAGGATTATGAAACTAACAGTCCTTGCAGCTCAGCATCAAAATGACATAAAACAGCTGAGCAGAAATGTAGAAATAAATATTACATAAGCTCCAGTTACTCTTGGGAGCTTCATTCATTTTACAGATCATAATATCAACTCCCTTAGATATGAAATGCCTATTTTTAAACTCAAGGTGCTATTTATAAACCTAGCCTGAATCAAGAAGGCCACGTGCACATTAAATTTAAATAGCGTGATGGGCCTGTGGGTTTTGCTTTGGATTAGCAAATTAACTCTGGTGCTGCAAGTGGTGATACAAGGGAATGTGAATGGCTTAAAGCCTATAATGCACATTTTGGCATAAAATGTGTAGGAAAACCTCTTTCTCTTTCTTTTTAAACTGAGGAAAATCTTTATATTATTTAGTAGTTTTTATACAACCTCATTCAGAAGTGCACATCTCTCTCGCAGTGGAAGGAATTTTCAGACCCACTGTCATCTAGTGGGGACACTAATGAAGCCTGCTGTGTAATTATGGGCATGGCAAATGCCCACAGCTGCAATGATATCAGGCAGGTAGCCTGACACTGAGGAGAAAGTATTAAATATTTATAGCCCAAACTCATATGCAATAATCTTACTAACGTAGAGATTTTGAATGTCATCGACTAGTTCAAATCCTGCGAGAACCTAAGTGATCTCAAATTTAACTGGAGCTGATAAACATTGAGGGCGGTCATGATCTCACAGGTCTGGAGAGCTGGAGAACTGCATAACAATAGATTTCAGAGATAGAGGACATGAAATTTGTTAAAAGACCAACCTATAAGAATAATCTGCATTGTAATATTTCATTACAGTGCATAGCAAGTTGAAGAAAATTTGACATAACCAGTACAGCATAAACGAAAGATCACGCTGATACACTCCACAGTATTTTGATTATAGTAATTATCACACAGAAACTTCCAGTGAAGCTGCAGCAACAATTTAATTTGAAATATCTATGCCATCTTCTGGCCAAGAAAATTAGATGCATGAAAGCATAACTGGCAGAAAATGGCAATGAGGAATACTTAGAATAAAAGAATGGAGAATTTTACTGTCAGCTGCAGGTTTGCTGTAGCCAAAGAGTATGTAGATGTGATTGAATAGTTCTGTAGATAGCAAATGACATATAGTTTTTCTGTGACTTTATCACTTCCCATGTGGTCTCATGACACAGGTATGACTGAGACAGCTACTGCTGTCCTTCTCACAGTCTAAAAAATATTTGTCAATGCTATTCTTGGTGCTTCAGTCATGAGAATAAAGTGATGTGAGTTTTACTGTCAGGCAAAGAGGGAGCTGAATCCATATACTGAATAAGTGCTACAGACTTGGGGATGTAACTTGCCTCTAGCAGTTTTCTGTGACATGCCAGGGCAGCTTTAAAAATGCGCTCTCTTGCATGATAGAAATAGTTTGTACAAAGTACGAGAATTATTAGCTACATAGGACTTTCAACAGCTCAGCACTGTCAAGACTGGGGTATTTCTGATTATGCCAACAAGGGCAATGTTAGCCCTTGGAATAATTTAGATGCCATGAAATATAAAGCAAGTGGGAAAATCAGCAGTGAAGGAAAGGCCAGGATCACAATTACAGATTTAGGCACCTAATATAGAATTAGGTAGTACTCAGCTGAAGTCCTTTTGTAGGTCTAATCATAATGATCTAGAGATAGTCATTTTTTTTTCAAGAAGTGCAGATTGAGAAAAGACTTTAAATGTTAGCAGTCTGAGCTATGAGGGAATTTCAGAATATACTCATTTCATCATTAAATTACATAGTACTATAAAATATTTTGCTTTGAAAGTCTATGCAGTATGTTCATATCTAAGATAATTTGCTTTAGAGGCAGCAGCAAGTTGAAAGAGACCTTCCATTCTTATACAAAAGCCTTTAAACCTTTTTCAGGATGACATCCAGAAAATATATATATATATATATATATATACACCTTGGTATGAAGATTGGATTAAACTGACATTATCTGACATTATTAACTGATATTTATAATTTTACCATATAAAAATAACACATGAAAGCCACACTTGTTAAATAATAAGTTCTGAAATCTGATTCAGCTTTTTGAAACACTTTTTTGACAGATCCCCAGTAGATATTGATAAAATAAACAGTTTAATTACTGTGGAACAAATAGTTGAAGTGCTGTACACACATTTTGATAGTCAAAATGAGTATCACTATAGTTATGTGTCGCATTCAGTGGGTAAATATATAATTTTTCAGTTCCACATATTTTTTCACCAAAATGCAAAAATCATGACATCTAATCCCATCAGATAAAATTCTGTTTAAATCATTCTTAACTTTGATTCTGCTCTGTCTACTCAGCCTAAGGAAGAGGATGAATTAAGACATAGGGTAAAATGTCAGGAAAGCTATTAATGACGCTGAAGAAACTCAACAAACACTGCTGTCTTGCAAGTGGAGGTTAGAAATCAGGGCAGACATAGTGGTGGATGTCTTCACAGAATCACAGAATAGCTGAGGTTGGAAGGGACCTCCGAAGGCCATCTAGTCCTACCCTCTGCTCAAAGCAGGGTCAGCTAAAGCAGGTTGGGCAGGATACTGTCCAATCTGGTTTTGAATGTCTCCAGGCATGCAGACTCGACAAGCTCTCCAGGGCTCAGTCACCCTCACAGTATAAAAGGTTCTTCTTTTGTTTAAACAGAATTTGCTGTATTTCAGTTTGTGCTTCTTGCCTCTTGTCCTGTCACTGGGCACCACTGAGAAGAGTCCAGTTCCATCTTCTTTACTCCAACCCTCCAGTGTTTTTAGACATTGATAAGATCCCCTCTTCCCTTCTCTTCCCTTGGCTGGACAGTGCCCACTCTCTCAGCCCTTCCACAAGTGTCAGATACTCCAGTCCCTTAATCATTTTTGTGGCCCTTCACTGGACTTGCTCCAGTATGTCCCTGTCTCTTCTGTCCTGGGGAGCCCAGCATCGCACCCAGCACTCCAGATATGTTTCACCAGGGCTGAGTAGAGGGGAAGGATCACCCCCTCAACTTGCTGGCAATGCTCTTCCTAGTGCAGCTCAACGGACTGTTGGTTGCCTTTTCTGCAAGGACATGTTGCTGTCTCATGTTCACCCTGTTTTCCTTCAGGACCTCTAGTTCCTTCTCTGCAAAGCTTTCCAGTCCCCAGTCTCTATCAGTGCCTGGATTATTCCTCCCTAGCTTCAGGACTTTGCACTTCCCTATGTTGACCCTCATGAAGTTCTTCTCTACCAACTTCTCTAGCCTGCCGAGGTCTCTCTGAACAGCAGCACAGTAGCATCTTGAGCTCTGTGATGTTGATTTTGGTGCTTTAGGTCTGGATTGTTTTTTCTACAGTTCACTGGCCTGGTGTGATTTCAAGGTCAAGCCATCTACTCCCTTTGAACATCACCTCCCATGATGACAGTATATCAGAGACCAAACAAATTCACCTAAGTAACTTACCACTTTTACAGAAGGGAGTTATATTACCCTTTCCATTTGATCTTTTTTATTTCTAATTTCTGTAATTCATTCAGGAGAAAAAAAAATGTGCAGAACAGCATGTTTTCCAACAAGGTATTGTCTAGATGTTGCAGAACGCTAAGGTGATCACCACAGTTCAGCTAGCTGTAGGCAACTGATCAGAATAACCATACTGCTGATGTCAGAGGAGCACACTACTGAACTGGATCACAGCAGAATCAGAACAGGAGTATGTTTTCCCCATCAACTGTATTTGCGTTGAAGAGTGGAAAAAGTAGGACAGAAAATGCCACTATCATGGTAACATATGCTCATATATATATATATATATATATAATATAGCTCAGAGAAATGAAGGTAACAATACAGTTAAGAGACTAAAACAAAACAAAGGGAAAAAGCAGGGAATGACAGAGATGGATGCATCTGAAATATTATTACATTTTGTATTTGTACAGAATTTCATGAAATAAAAATGGGAAGGAAATGAAAAGATACAGCTTCTTCCCACCTAAGTTCTAGTATGTATTTTGATAAAAACAAGACAAAACAGGAAGGTGGAGTCACAACCACATAACTGGCTGCAGACTTTCATACTGTATGGAATATGAATAGGAAATCTATATCTTGAGCCTCTTTGAAAGTCACTGTTTTATATAACAGGGTTTTATGGCTGAATTTGTGCATAGAATTATTCATGTGAAGAAAAAGAATGGAAAAAATAGCCTCTCCAAAGTACAAAATAATTCATTTTTCTTTCCCTTATGACTAATAGGTAGTCATTCAACCAACCCCAGCATTTAAACACAAAAATCTAGACAGCCAATAGTGTTAATTAAACATGAGTTTTTAAAGTAGTCTTCCCAGTTCTTTCTCATTAAATCAGCAATGTAGGATACCTGTCAGGAAACTGCAAAGTAACATTATACAAAATATCAATTATACATAATTAAATTAGTGTGCATTTACTCATGCTTCTTCTATCCATTCTTTTTATTTCTTTATTTCTCCTTTTATTCTTTCTCTTACTTATTCCATCTTCATGTTTTTTTTCTCCATATCTCCTAAAAACATAAAACAAAACATCTTTTCCAAAAACGTCTTTTTTAATTCTTTCTTTTCCCCTGATTTCCTTTCTCTGTCCCAAGTTCCTCAAAAAAAGGTAAGAATACACAGAGATGTGATTGGTGTTTTTTGAAGGAGTATTCCTTCCTTTCATTATGAAAGACCCAGCCGCCTCCAGTTCTTTCCCCTTCCTTTTCATTCCTTCTTTTTTTCTCCTGTGCTGCAGCGAAAAGTCAGAAGTGGCATCCTTGTGACTGGGTGCCAGGTGAAGGGCAGGATTTTGTTAGTGAAAGTAAGTCATGCCAGCAAAATGATAACTCAGARGTAGTAGCACTGGAAGCTAAAGGAAGGTCAAAGAACTGGAACTTGTGTGTGTGTGGATGCAAGGCCAAGGATGTAAACACCTGTCTTCTGYTCTCTGTTGCTTGTCTATTCCTCTTTATGGAAAGGGAATGGGAGAACTGGAACTCTAGATTAAGAAAGAGAGAAGACCCACTGATGTGTAGTTCCTTTCCCCTGTGAAGAGTTTTATAAGCCCTAAGGAATTTAATCCCGCTATTGGATTATAACAGACTCTTGAGAACACCTACAGTATTCTCATGGGTCTTTGTACGTCTGTAGCCTGCCAGGAGAATCCCTTCCTCAGCGTTTGCCTTTGCGTTTAGGTGAGCACCTGCATCAACTGCAGAGTCCTACACCTTCCCCAGGGGGGTGGGAAAAAAGATTAGAAATACAAACTGCTTACACTGAGTGCCAATCAAATCCAAAATATGACACAGCAACAATTTAGGTTTCAGACACCTTTCTTAGAAAGAGCACATCAGCTAGTAAGTAAAAATCCATAAAATCGATAGGAGAAATTTGTGTAGGATTACTGTGGCAAGCAAATGAAATTATAGCACTGACAATGTAAGTGTGTCAAAAGTTTAGAAGCAGTAGTATATTTTTTCCTTTTGTATAATTTGAAATAAAATCGTTTATATGTATGATACAAGGCAAATTTATAAGAAATTGAAAGGAGCAAGCAGTTTCTTCCTTAATGACCTGATTCATATATGTAATTAATTACCAAATTTTGGCACTTCAGTAAGATAATATGACTCAGAAACAATGTTTGTTTGCTAAAATTAGACATGTATTTTAAATAGCTTGCTGACAAAACCTAAGGAAGCAACACAGCTACAGTTGATATTTTGTATTAGAGGAGAGGAAATGAAGACATTGCACTAAGTAAAACCTATGATTTAATTTGTATCATAAAGTTGAGGAAAATACACAGTTACTCTGCATGTAAACTTTTTTTTTTTTCCCTAAAGATCTAATTTCTAGTGCTCTAACAGGACCAAAGTAGACCTGGAAAAAATAATTTCTGTTTCCTAAGGCTATTCCTTTTGCTTGTAGCAATGCTCTAAAGAGATCATGAGATAAACTTTAACATGATATTTGAATGACTATAAAAATATTTTCATTCATTTTAGGCTTCTCAGGAGGCTTACACTTGTACAACTTAGTTTCTTCATCAGAAAAGTAACTGGCACTACAGATTAAAGAATAGGAGCAAAGTGACTATAAAGAGTTAATAGGACTTAAAAAAAAATCTTAAATCATTATTCCTGTAATTCAGATAAATAAAGACATGAGGTTTAAGATTTTTCAGTATTTCTTCTGGATTGCCTAAAATACACACTGTGACTTTACTGCAGGCAAGTAATGAAGTCATCTTAAATTCATAGTGATAATACCTTTACGCTATACAACAATATGAGAAGTATAGAAACACTCGTGCATCAGCTAGTTATTCCGTAACAGTGCTCATGATGATATTGTAAAACATTAAGACTCCTTAAATCATTTTAGATATAACATTTAGAACAAGAAGTATAATTCTACCTAAGCTTTTTCTGGAATGGAACATCCTCCATCTAGACATCAGAACTTATGGTCAATAAGTGAGAGCTTGTAACGGGACAGGTAAACAGGACTCTTACCTTGTGTTATCTACTACAATAGCTATAGTTAATAAATATATTTCCACTTAAATCTTAACTGAATAATCTATTTTTCCTCGTTAGAATGAATGGTAAAATGTCCATAGATGTTGTTTGTAGTTTGATTGGGCTCTAGAAGTTACGAAGGGGATGGGAATTGTGAACTTTCTTGAAGTGACCTTCCTTCTCTTTAGTAGATACTATCATACAACTCTAAAATGTTTCAATACACTCTTGGTTAGTTAATTAGCAAACATGTGACTTTTAAATTTAAGGATTATTAAAATTGGGATTAGGATTTATGCCTTTTATCATAACAGTATTAAATACTAAGAGGTCACTTCCAAGGAGACGTGTAGTTTACATTCTTAGAAGTGGGCTTGGGACTACAAGCAGTTGGCTAACGTAATGGTTTAGTTAACACTATCACTTCAAAAAAGTTGAACTAGTGCAGCTGAGGAAAAAGGTAGCTCTGTGTACGGAATGCATCTCATAATTTGTGTAATGAATATATTATTCCTCTCCAGCTTGTGTTAGTTAGTTACTTGTTCTCTAGGTTTTTCTTTGATGAATAGTAGTATGGAGTTTTTTTGGAAAGCATTCTCTTTTTCTATTGTCTAAGTCCAATTTGGCAATTTCAGTATGCTTATCATTTAAAAGATGCCCTGTGATATCTCATTTGAAGTGTTTGTACCAACTGATTTTTGTTATGACTCAGAAATTTCTAACTGCTCACCTTGAGAATCCAAACACACTCTAAAATCACAAGTTCAAAACTTAAAATGTAAAATATGTGAACCTTTTCTTTGTGTGAAAATAAAATAGATTTGGAAAACTCTACCTCCAATATAATCTTAGTTTCATAATATTATGTATATTATATTTTGGCTGTTGGAGCTTCTCTGCTTTTTTATGCTTCTTCAGTCTCTTATACGCCTTCCTATCTTTGTTTAAATATGTTAGCACGAACCTTACCAAAAAAAMCTTTTAAGCAAACTGAACAGCTAAAGATACAGACAGCTAAAGATAGTATCATTTTAAATATTCAGTAAAAACTTAGCCTCTGAACCTTACTCTTGAGCTCTCCATCTTTTTTTAGCTACAATTTTTTAGTATGCAAATGTACTAAATTATTTAACAAAATTTAGCAAACCAGAACACTACGCTTCTCGTTAGGAAGCTAAAAATAAAGAAGGCACCTAAAAAAGATGAGATAATTATCTCAGTGAATGTTAAAAGAAAATCCCTATGCTGAGGATTGAAAGGATGCCAGAAAGAAGAGGTACTATACAAACAGTGCATGTCAAAGGTGTAGCGTATTTATACTGTGCTACAAAACAGGATAGGAAGTTTATTACAAGAAGAATAAAGTAGTGTGCAAGTATTAATGAAATCGTATCATTCAGCTGAATAATCCTTTTTCTTTTCTTTACTTTTGTCTCTTAGGGAATAATCATCTTGTTTTTTAAAAGTTATCCTTCTAAAATGTTCTGCAGCTGATTGAGCACTCAACAACCACTTAAAGAGTCAGAGACTGTGAGAATTAAAAAAAAAAAAAACTATTTTGGTGTGTGTGTCTATTTTCTGCATCTCAAATACAGCCTCCTGGATTTTCTTACTTCAGCTTCAGAAACATCTGTATTTAGCTTTGCAGGTGAAAAGATTCCTTCAACAGTTTTGGAAGTGAAAGACAGCTTGAGCTTCTTCAGAGAGCCACTTTAAAGTAGATTTAGATGTTTTCACGTATGAGTAAAAAAAATGTACATTAGGAGATCAGCTTATTTTGTATAGCAGAAAGGCTTCCCCAAAACATCTGAAGATACTTTACTTGAAATGTAAACCCAGTCTTCATCTATGTGAAATAAAAATGGTCGGTCCATGATGTAGAAAGAACTGTCTTGGTAACATGCAAAGATTCCTTCTCCAAACTTTTACTGAACTTGTAAGTCAGTTCCAGCCACTGATGGGAAATAGTAGAATTTACTCTGTCATTATATGCCTTTCTTGATAGACTTGAATCCAGATTTTAGGAAAGTCCAAGGGAAATTTTTAAATAAATTCCAATTCACTGCCCTGAAATAGACAGGACAGTGTCGGTTCTTTATGGTATATTTAAGCATATTTTATTAGCAAGATCAATCTTCCTTTAAATATAGAGTGACGGGATACTGAGTTGGTTAGAGCTGTAGAGATGGATCTATTTAGCTTTTCCTTACAGTGAGCTCCATTAAGAAAACCATTTAAGATAGAGAAGAACAAAAATAAGCCAGTTTCTCCCTGCTTTCTCTGTACTTTCGGGGCAGAACCTTCCCTCCAGGGTTGATTTCAATCAGTTCAAGGGTTTTGACAGTCTCATATTGTCCTCTCTTCCCCATTTCTTAGGTCTAGTCTGCTTCTGTTCTTAGCAATCTCTGATCCTGTCGGAGCTGCAGACTCTCTTCTCCTTTATGAAAGCTCCTTGACTTGTTCACTTATCGGCTCCTCGACCATGCTTGGCTGCTCCTGAGGGAGGGAGCCATCTCCTCCCTCCTTCCAGAGGATCAGCCTCACACAGCTATACTCTTGTTAAAGGAATGTAGCATGTGAAGTGAGAAAATCCTGCGAAGTGAGAAATCCTATGCCAAACTGCTAAACATGAAACAAACATGGAAAAAAAGCAAAACAAAACAAAAAAAACCCCAACCCTTGTTTTGAGGATAAGAAAAAACTTAGTGATAAGACACTTTTGGTGGTTTTAAAGAGCCAGTAGATTTACAGAGCAGAAGCAGATTCCACAGTGCTGGCCAAGCATCTACCTCAGCTTGGTCTCCACGTCTTTCCTCTGATGATTTGTTGTCTGAACATCAGGTCAACTTGGGGTCAGTTTCACTGACAAGCAAACATTGCTGAGAGCAAGAAYTTACTCCACATTACTGAATAAGTCAGTCAAATGGGAAGAATAAAAGGCAGAATAGGTGAAAAAGTGACAACATGGCAAAACTTCATGTGACTGGAGGCTGAAACAGGTGAAAAAAACACCCAAAAAGATTGGGAGGTCTAATAAGGGAGAACAGATTTTTCAACAGAGTAATGCATTCTTCTGGAGTAAATACATTCAATTTAAGTTATMGATGTTAAAGGAGAAAATAATACGTTATTGTTCTTAGGTGAGTAGTTCTGCAGGTGGGTAGTTGATGGGAAAAGACAACCTCTGAGTAAAAATGTTTCGTATTTTCTAGTTGAGTAGATATGTGAAAGGATATCTCTGAGTAATGGACAGCTTCTTGTCCTGAAATTTTTATGTCATGTAGGTCTCTTCTTTCATACAAAAATGATATACTGGGTGCTAATTGATCTCTTATTACATCAAAGTCTCTCCCCCTCCTCTCTCTCTCTCAAAAAAAGGTTTGAATTTATCTACAAAGCACTTTAATACTTTTTCTATACAAATAGCAATGGAAAACTCTAATAGTATTCCAAAACTGACCTTATAGGTGTACAAAGGGGACTGTGCAGGAAGGAGGCAACCCAGCAACAGAATCCTACCATTACTTTTTAAACTAGGATGTTGTGAATGTTCTCTATAATCATAGATGGTGTTTTGGTGCCATTGTGYGCCAGACGTCCTTCCTGCACTGTGAGCTGTAGTGGAAAGGTGGCACCAACCATTCCCTATAAAGAAAGTATTCTCTAATTTATTTGCTAATCAAGACATAGACATCACTGTCATTTCTACTGCTCAGTGGGGAACAGGCTGAAACAGAGCCTTCAGGCAATTTAGCCTCATTTGCAGTGGCTATAACACAGCATATGGTCCTCAGAAAAGACCATTCAGCTGTGCTAGGAGTATGCATAATATAGACTTTAGTTTTGTAGATACAGATCCAGTAGGCTGGCTATTTAACAACCAGTGTCCTACAAATGTTAGGACATTTGTAGAGTGTGTTTAGTAATGAGGCATGGTTTGACAGTAGAGGTAGGATTTATTGTAGAGGTAGACTGATATTGTTGGAAACAACAAACAGCCTTTCAGGAACAGCCTTTCAGGAACACAAACCTTTCTTCAGTCTGAATGACTTTAAATACAGATTGGGAAGCTGTACTAGTAAAGTAATTGGTGATTTAAAACAGCAAAATAGCTTGTTCATTAAATCAGATTTGTAATTACTAGTTTACATTTGAAATACGTCCAGCATGTAGCATTGTAAGTGATTGTTTTCATTTGTCTTTAAGATGAAGCTAAACTTTGAATCCTCTCAATATATCCTCCCTAATTATGAATCTATGTGGAAATAATTGTAGTAATGTTATATATGGAATGCAATAGAAAGCATGCCAGCAAGCTTGTTCCTATAACTTAAAACACTGAGGCATGAATTTCTATGCAAGAAAATCCACTCCAAACCAAAACGGAGGATTTGGTACAGTAATGCTGGATTTTATAGGGCTACTTCAGTAACTTGACTGAATTTTGTAATAAGATGCASTATGTGAAAGTAGTAGCCTGTGGTTTATGGGAGTGTATTAGCTTTAAGAAAATACATATTTCTTTAGGTCTTCTGAGTGAGAAGTGGAGATATTTTCAAGAAGTCAAATAAAACCGAAGGGGAAAAAAAATGATTCAAGTACTTGCAGCTATCCTTGCTGTAAAAATATAAATAAACTATAATCATCTTAGCCGTAAAAGCACATTAAAGTCTACACAGTGGGAAGATACTGAATAGAGTATTTTAAAAACTAATATTTTCAAGGTTAGCTGGGCCATGATAGTAAACCATAATTTGGGCACATGTGGTTTTATAATTGCTTGAAGTAATAATGACATTAAATTATGTTGTCACTGATCCCCCACAGGTCTAAAATGAAAGAAAAGCACACTCAATGACAGCTATATGTGAACTTCCACTCAGTAAAAAGTTTGGTGATCTTCATTTCTTAAGCAGAAAAAGTGCCATAAATTCACTGATCCAGCATTGATTCGTAATAAATTCACTATGATCCAGCACATCACTGTTCGATAAATGTCTTTCATACTACCATGATCTTGTTTATTTGGTTTTCTTGTCATAGATAATGATTTAGTCTTTCACACATCAACAGTGAATGCTTCTTGACTCTTGAATGATCATAGGCTTGGACATTGGCCTTACTGCTCAGTTCCAATATACAAACACAGTCTTGWCCAAGATGAAAAGCTATGGAGGTGAACATATAAGGAATATTTCTTATGCCACTTATCCAGCTATAAATTGGGAACAGCTGAACTGATGCTAAAGAAATTTGGCTAATGTTAATGGTTAAGAGGAAAATGAATCAAATTGGTTTGAATTCAGATTCATCTTCTAATCTTGGCCCAAACTGCACAGAAGGAGGAATGTAATAAAGTGAAGGGACCATCTACTGTTATGAGGCCTCCTTGAGGTTCTTATGTGGATATGCAAAGATAAGCAATTTCTATGCAGTTATTAATTCTTCATTGAGTTGATGAGCAAGGAACGCCATGAATCATTTGTGATCCATAATCTTTCAGTAGGTTCAGCTGAGCTAGCAGATATATGCCATCAGTCAGCTATCTACCTGGAACAGACCAGAACCTGCTTTGTTTTCCTGTAATGTTGTTAGACTTTTTTCCATGAATCAAATATTACCCACCAATTACTTCTTTACTAGTAGCTTGCATTAAGTTGGATTATCTATCAGTTTTTCATTAGACACTATCCTGAAGCTACCAAAATGAAGGTATGGGAAAGAATAAAGAATATTTTTCCATCTGTATGAAAAGAGCAGTAGCAGATTTCTGGAAATTTGTCATATTTTATTCCTACTTATAGTTCTTTGCTCTACAAACTATGATGGAAAACAAGATGAGGTAAAATTTACTGATAGATAACATTTGCTAGTAGAAGGATCAAACTTGGATTATAAGCATTAAGAAATCCTTTTTTACATAAGACATTTAGATAAATTGTGGTGGTGCAAACASAATTTGTGTATAAGGTAAGAAATTAAATGAATATTGTAAAAACATAAATAAATGAGCAGTCCCAACAGTCCCAAGTTTACAGCTTCAGATTTAAAAAGGATAATTCCACATCAATAATATTTTATCCATCAGAACATTAAGAGGAATTTTTTAAACACTTTGCTAGGAAGTATATATTTCTAAAATACTTGTTAATATTCTTATTCTCCAGTAAGCAGATTAGAAGCATGTAGATCATATTCCTACGTCTGATCTGCTTTTCCTTATTTCTTCTCTACTGAGAAAGCTAATTCTATCATGACTTTGTGCATCCCAGTAAGCATGGTCTGCTTCTCCCTTGATTTTCCTTCTTTCTTCCCAGAATTCTTTCTTTTTCCCCTCTCTTGGTCCCATGCCAAGTAACTGTGTTGTATTCTTTATGCCTCTTATGCCATACCCCTTCGCTAACAGCTGTAGAGTCAGTATTGTCCTCCTCACTCTTGAAAATATCTTCTTTTTAACTACTTTAACAATGTGAATTCTTTCTGGTCTCCAGCCAAATCTCCTCATTACTGATCATTCTGTTGCAAACACAGAGAAAGTTAGGTGTTCCCTTCACACCCCCATCATCATGTCCTCTTTGTTACTCCTCTATTCCACTGTTACTTTTACTTCTCACTGAGTTAGCTGTTTTCATGAGGCCTCAAGAAAAAGGCTTTATAAACAGTCCTGTCTGGATGTCCTTTTCCCAAACAATGTTTGAAGCTTATTAACCAAATTGGAAAGCAGGCCTGTAAGGCACTAGTGTACAGCTTCTGCTAGTTGTGTGAAAATTTATTACTAGTTAATGGACTAAGATCAATAATAATACTCCCACTGAAGGAAAGAAAGGCAGATTTTTTTATATGTTCCGTTTGGAAGCAATGTACACATAGATAACTCTGGATCAGTCACAGTAAGGGCTTTCTCTTGATTGCTAAGATCATGATAGGGAAAGTGGATAGAGGAGAGACTGGATTTACTGTTTGGAAGAAGAGAGATTATAAAGGAGCTGGGGRAGAAGTCCAAGGGTAACGAGGATTTATCAGTTCTGTCGCTGACCGTTAAGAGATTGTCAGTTCCGGTCTCTAATTTTTAGCACTTCGCATACTCCTTGCTTGCAATGATTACATGTTTAATACTCAGCAGTATGTCAACACTTGACTCAGGAAAACCAGTCAGCTTACCTGCAGTTAATTAATGCTATCACCTCAATTAAGAAACATATTGTAATTCAATTAGTTTTAAGTAAAGAGTAAGGCATGTTGTGATAATCTAATGGTCCATCTCCCCAAATGTTTTGAGTATTTCAATAGTGATTTCATGGACAGTATGCATGTTCAGGTCTGATGTAAACAGGTTGAGTCCCAAGATACTTGTAAACCTGAACCTTATAATATCTAGTCTGAGCTTGACAAACTAGAGCTACAACACAGATTAACCAAAAATATTTCTACTTCAGCCAGTCAGATTCAATTCCATTCTTTAAATAACAACACTTTGTTCTTTTACTGTCTCATTTAATCTCTTCATGGCATGTTGCCTTGGGAGGACCTAAATAAGAAGGATAATCTGGAATCCAACACCATCCATCATTGTTAGGTTCAGGACCTTTCTTACTGACAGGAGACTGAAAAAGTTCATGCCAGCAATGTGTTTCCTGTTCACAAAATATCAAAGATCATATACAAGATCTTCTTGCCAAATAGACTGCAAATTCACTCAGCATATTAATGAAAGGGGAGGGGGGAGCAGTAATGGTCTTACTACTCTATCAAACAACTTTAGTTCTAGGATATTCCTTATTGCAAAAATTGATATTACTATGGCATTACATATGGCATTGATTGTCACTCAGGCCTTTGTGAACACAAACCAAAGTGGGTGCTGCTGGAGGGCCACATCCCTATATTGCCAAGATATAGTCCAGGGTGCTTGCTTCTTCACATCTTCACTGTCTATGCAAATAGAGGTGGGGAAATTCTATCTCTCTTCTGTATTTAGGCGAAAAAAAAGAATAATTAAGCCTTCAGGGATATGGCAGATATGATTTTGTACTAGTACTATTTGAACAGATCTGTGTGTGAGACGACCATAGGCACAGCAATATACAGCATGGGATCCTATTCCCGCTTGGTTTATGCCTCTGTACTACTTAGAATTTCTGTTACTTAACAAAAAAAAGCATTATCTTCTTGATAATGAACACTCAAAAAACTGATAAATGCTGTCCTTCAGTAGCTTAAACACAGGGATCTAATGTCATCTGAGAGACCTTAGGGGGCCCCACCTGACCTCTAGCTGCCGCATCAGGGTATAGGTGCCCTGAAAGTTCTGGTCATATCTTCCAGCCTTGTGCAAACAACTGTATCAAATACTCTAAGAGACCTCAGATGTCACTAGACACCAATGTTTAAGCACCTCATTCTTAAGTATTTTAAAAGAACATGAATGTTTTAAAATGAGAAGGGAGTAGTAAAATAATTTATAGAAAGAATCTGGATCTTTCTATTTTATGTTCTTTATTGTTAGAAAATTAATATCATGTCTTATCTGAGATAGCTCAAAGTATGCTACTAAAGTATGAAGAAGACAACCATGAACTTCTAGGTTCTTGGCAGCCAAATGGGTTTGGGCCTTATTTACTCAAAGCTGAGAAATTCTTGAAAAACAAGATGGACTAGGCTGAAAATAAACTTTCCTAAAATACCAGGAAACAGCCATCTTTGTAGAAATATTTCTGTGTAGAGATTATATAAACTAGATCAATAGAAACAGATATTTCTGTATAAATAGAAAGTATGTAAAGGTTACATTGCTGCATCAAGAAAGCAAAGAATACTCTAGTAGAAACATGAGGAAACTAAGACTGGGCCAGATTTTTCGTTTATGCATCTGCACTGATTTTCAGCTACAGTACTACTGATTCTCTCAGTAACATTTTCTGTCATTAAGGATTATCTGTAGTACTATGAGACAGGAGGCCTGAGTACAGCAGAGTTCAATTTTGTGGAATGCAAGCTTAATCCAGCTTGAATTGCACTTAATCTTTGTTAGTAGATTAGCAAAATATATTTTCCTGTTTCTTTTAGATTACATAGAAATATTTGTGGAGATTAAGAACTAACATAGCTTACAGCTCAAAACCAAAAGTTCTATTGGTTATGATTTCAATAGACAAAGGAAAAACACAGTAACTGCAATTGATAAAGTCTCTAGGATGTAGGAGGACACAGAAAGTAAGAAGTCACAGAGAGAAAAATGAAGGTATTTCTGGATATATACAGTTTTTTTCACAGGGACCTCCCTTTGTTCCCTTCTAGGTTCATGATGCTCCTGTATTTCCATATAATTATGCTGCTGCAAGAGAAAAACATAARTCTTTAATTATATCCATATATGTAATGATGCTTACATATACATAAATAATAATATACACTGGTATATAATGCCAAATTGTCTCTGGTATAAATGTAGCAACAAAGAATAGACTGCAGGTTGCTGTGATAGATATAGAATATTGGAGAAGTTCAAGTTCAGACTAAGTTTATGGCAGAAGCCTTACTTCATTAGAAACCAAGTTAGAGGCTGGTAATCTTTTCAGGTGCCTTTATTTGATCATAACTCATAGTAGGATAGCAGTTGTTAAATAACAGTATTAGAAAACAATGTGAAATAATAGTACAAAACTGAGAGATTTAACATATTCTGAAGTCTCAGTCACAAGTGCTATGCATTAGGGATATATTTTCTCCTTGTTGAGCATATATCAGTCTCATTAATATTAACTGGAGTGATTTATGCATGTTTAAAACTGAAAATGACATTTAATAGCTGCATCAGCAATTGCATGGATATATGTTCAGATAACTCTATCACTCATTTCTGGAAATCATTATCTGGAACGTTTCGGCCTTGCTTAATAGTCATGTTTGCTTTATTTTATGTATAAAGCTGTCTGAAACATGAAGTGTTCCCCTTTATACATCATTCAGTACTAAATATGCCACTTTTTACGTATGGTACCTTGATTCTTCTCATTTACACACTTTGATTAACTATCAAGCCCTGATTTCCTGAGAGGCACTGGAATTTTATTGCTAAGATAATGATCAGAAAAATCATTAATAAAGTCATATTTGTGAAAGATTAAATGAATTTTAAAAATCTTCCAAAATATTTAAAGTAGCTGTGCACAGTCCTGCCTGAACTCTATGTCTGGCTGATGCTACATGAAATGGTCTGCTTTCAGATGACTAAACCAACTGGTCTGTTTATAGGGCTCGTTCTCTTCATATTCAGATATATTTACACTTTAGAATATAACCTGAAAATCTTGCTATCCTTTCCTTTTTATATTTCTAAAAAATACATTTGGAGGAAAGATATCAGTTTTTCCTGGTTATRATAAGATTTCCTTTTTTCCTTTTTTTCCCCAGAATTTGGTTGCATCCTCTTCTTCTCACCTACCAAATGAGTGTCAAACAAAAAGTCCATAATATTCTTCACTTGTCAATTCATCTTTTGTCACCTAGTATTACTATCACAGCAACTCCTCTCACCCTACTGTAGCACTCAGGCAAGGGGTAACCAATTACGGTTGGATAATTCCCCTTTACACTGGGAAACACTTATGTTTACCTTTCTTCCCATTTACTCTATGCCTTGAACTTATCACTATGAAAAACAGATTAACATTTATCTCTGCCCTACACAGAGTATTACTACACCTTTTCCTGAAACCAGCCCACTGAGATTTTGTCAACTGAAGCAAAGTAAGCAAAGTAATAAGGTAGCAGGTTTTTTTGTAGCTTGGTCTTAGATTTTAAARTGTGCCTCAGGGATGTGGATACCCAGACCTCACTGAAGCTCAGTGCGAACCAGCAACMCAGTTTCCTTGTGCTTCTTTGGAAATCTCAGGCACATTTTTCAGCAGTACAAGCGTCTAAAGCAGTCGCAACTGAAACAAGCATAAGAACAGTTTGTAAAGGTGTAGCAATTAGAAGGAATGAACAAAGAACTGACTAAGAATGTCTAGCAATTACAATTAAAAAATCACGACTCTTAAAACCTGGCTCTGGAAGCTCCATGCAGATGACTGAACTTTTCTTACAGTGCACTGTAAGAGAAAGAGTGGATAACTTCTCACTGCTCTGAACACTGTTCAGTGATGTCAAATGCATTTAAAACATTGGAGACGTTCCAAAGTCAGTGTAAGAATGGTTTTTGGCGTAGCTTGAGGAGTGCACGTTCACTGCGCACGACTCTGTTGTTCCCTGTGCTAGCCCGAGACTGTTACRCACTGCTGCTTTATGTCCCTGTCTGGGACAGAACACCATCAAACTCTCTAAAACATTCAGACTGTGGCAAATGAACATCTGGATTCTGTTTAGGTCTAAGGTATGCCGTTTTCTTTTCTACTTTTTGAAGGGAAAGAGCACAAACATATGGAGTATGCAGGTCAAGAAAAAAAAACTGAGAACTCTTTGGGAGGAGATGAGCACAAACATGAAAGAATTCTTTGTGCTCAGGAAAAACATGTCTCTTAGCAAAGATGAACTGCCATCTCTGTGAAAGAACATACACCTATAAAAAATTCATGAGAAACCTATCCATAGAAGGAGACAAAATAAACTAGCTATCATTACTTGAAAAAAATTGTTACCATATTTAATGGATCTTCAGCTTCTGTAAGGATTATAAAACCAGACTCTATCTCAGCTGACTGCTCARTAAAGACTACTACTATGAATTCAGTGGTGTCTCAGATTCTGAATTCTAATTCAATGACTCAATAATAGCATTACTAAAGTGTAATTAATCACTTTTCTAGTAGAACCAGGAAATGTTTTTAAGATCTTATTTTAAGTAATTACATTCTAATTCTGAGAAGTCATGCATTAGATGGCATACATTACAGTTTGGTTTGTATCTTAAGGCTCCCCAAACATGGAACATTTTTCCCTCTAGCGTCTGGTAGTAGTAATTACAACTAACTGAATGAAATGTTGATCAATTACAGTATTTCAATTAATTTATAAAGTCTTTGTTTTAAGTTAAAAGTATGTTAAAATCTTACTAACACCTAATGAGTTATTTTGAAATTATCTCCTAATGAAGAATTAATATCAGGCCCAACTGTTATACTGAAATGAAGGAAAGTTTTATTATTGATGTCAATGGGCTTTAAATTCCTTTTTAAAGTGAGAAATTGGAGGAAAGACTCATAGCTTCACAAATCTAAGATGAGTTAAAGTAACATCATACTATTGAGCCATAATTACAGTAAATATGTTCAACAGTTGTATTGAAAAATGTGGCTATTTAGTAGGCTATGTTAACAACTTTAGATGTATCAATATCATGAGCGTTATAAAGCAGTGTTTTCTAGGAGTGCTTGACATCTGTGTAACTTGCAAACAAGACCTGATTTGCCCTGTCCAAGCTTGTCCATGTAGCTCTATAAACTTAATATTAGCRGAGCCATAGGTCAATATTGGCACCCATTAGGGCAGTCAAATTTAAGAGGTCGACGAGCAATTCAGAGTGCTTACTATCTGTATCTGCCATATCTGTCATATCTTGTATAGTCACTAGAGGAAAGCAGGCATGTAGACTAGGAACTTAAAATGGGAGGTAAYGGCTGGTCCCTTTATCATAGGTTTACGCTAAGTATATCCAAACCATCGCTAAGCTATTCAAAACTTCGGAATCATTTCAGAGACTCTAAAATCCCAGATTCAATTGCTCATGTAGGGCAAATATGATAGAGGAAAAAAATCAAGGAAAAGTGCCATAAAATAAAAATTGGAAATCTACCTTCCTATATCTCCATCTGTTCCTTAAAGGGTTGTGTTAGCTCTACAGAACTTAAAGTAACAGCAACATCAGTGGGAGATACAATTTTCCACATGAATGAACACAAGGATATTAAAAACCAGCTAGATTATCACGAAATGTGTGCTTTTCTGTTCCTTTGCACTTTGTATAAAATATACCTATCATCAGTAAAAGTGAAAAAGTTCATACTATTTATGAAGTAATAATTAATTTCATATTATTTGAAGGGAACATTGTGAAAAACAGTAATTTACTTAAAAATAGTACTTATAATATGTTTTGTAATCATAAATATATCATTTTAAAGAAGAAGATCTGAAAAGGCTTCATCTTGGACTCTAAAGTTTGCACATAGGATTCCAGAGATGAAAAATAAGTGAGAAGGTTTGTATCATTTGTTTTACTTTCTGATCATTTTTACAAAAAATAATGAGAAGCTAATTCTGTGGATTTCTAAGTTTCTATCAGATCTTCATCCTGGTTTATGAAGTAAACATATTACTCTTTTGAAGTTTTCTTTATTATTAAATTATTTTTCTCCAGAAGAATATCCTTCATTTAGCACTTTACTCTCTTCCTACTCTGCTTATCTTTCTTTTTTAAAATAGGCCTTACAATTTCTTTGAGGAAAAGGCAAGATCTCCTAAAAGTTCCTTATTTTCTTTTCACCTATTTAATTTTTTCTTCTCAACTTTGTATCCCTCTCCGAGGTCCACTTTCCAGCTTTATCTCCTGCAAACTTTCCACTGGTTTTTATCCATAGAAGRAAAAGTGTTGAGAAGTCTTCTTAAAAAAAAAAAAATCAAAGACATCTCTTCCCTTCAATGTTTCTTTGATTATCACTACATATTTGATATCATAGACAAAACATTTTTATTTGAGACCTTCTTTTCTTTAGACATATGGGACTATAGTTTATTCTTCCCCTATTTCAGTGATATTCCTTTTAGTGAATCCCCTTTTTCCATTGTTCTGCTGATTTTGATTTTTGCACTTCTTACCTCTTTTTAACAGGAGCTCACAGGTGGCTTAATGCATGAGCATGTGTTCTGTCTAGTTCTACACTAACAGCCATTACACCTTTTTTTGTTCCTGTGTACCTCTTCTCCAACTCATATCTCTAACATCAGCTGCTTCGATCTGTCTATCTTCATAAGAATGCCCCATATTGCTATATATTTAGTAGGAAAAACAAAATTTCCCATCTTTTCTAGGAAACTCTTCACTTTGCTCCTTTTCTGTCTTAATTAATAGGCTGTCGTCTTCCTCTCAGCTGTTGAACCATGCCATCTTGTTGTGAGAACAGGTAGTTATCTCAGTAATAAAACTAAAAAGCAGTTACTAGAAGAAAAGAGAATAATGGAGCAAACAGGCGCCAGCTGTTTGTTTAATGAAAAAGACAGCTCTCAGAAAAGTCACAATAGTTTCCATTAGTAACCATTTGTATAACACTTGTATGAAGCCCTGAGAAACACAATGGGGAATTCTCTCTCAGCTGATCAGCTTTCATGTGGTGTTTCCTTTGATTTTATACAAGCCTCTTATTTTGTACTCGTAACTGAGGAACTTTGGCTGGTACCTAACAGTAGAAGACATGAATGATACCTCAATAAAAAGAGCACCTATGATATAATTGATAGACACAAGAAGATAAAAATGATAAATATTATCCATTCTTATTTAAAAAGCAGAAATGTTAAGAGTTTGAAATTAAAAAACAAAGTCAATAAACAGAGCCTAAAATTAGACTTCTACACTGACATTTAGAAAACATTACCCAAGCTTCAAATGTTTATAGCTGCCAAAGTTCTGTGGGCTTTTTGTCCTCTAATTCTTTAAAAGCCTACAAGATTGTATGTCCCCTGTTCAGTCAGTTGCATTAATGTTTTCTGGCCTAACGTTTTCTGTGGCGGAGAAAGAATTCCTACATATGGCAGAATGTTTTATTACAACTCTTTTATGAAGGGAACAAGAAAAACTGTACAACCTTTAGAGCCATTTTATAACAAAACTTAACTACAGTTCTGATGTTCATTATCATTTTAAAAGTTTAGCATTCCAGTATAACGATGACATCAAATAGCTAGTTAAAGAGGATCTTGGTCATCCTGATAGACATTCTTACAACAGTATATCAAGCTTACCAAAAATGAAGAAATTGTATTCCAAGAGAAGAAAGTTTCAATGCTCTGTAGCAATCTCAGAAAAATATTCTCTGTGTACGTCAAGTAATGTCTGCTATAGAACTTGCAAACTGAAAGATGCTGCATTGTATTGTTTTTAGTGTCTTTTAATTAAGACAATTGTCCTCCAGYGGAAAAAGTTTCAGTGTTTGGTGCAATATGACAACAGATTTTTAATGTGGTACTACTCGCTGCCAAAATCACTGCTAATGGATTACTTTCAAAATCTTGAGAAGTAAAAAAATCATCCCAAGCTTGGGTGAGCTGTAAAAATCTGATGTTTGTTGAATCTTTGGCTAAATGGTGCCAAAGTAAGTATAAATCAAAAACTTTGCCTAAAATGACTTTTTAATAAAATCATTCAGAATTTACTGTAGATGAATTAACAAGCAATTGAATGTAGAGGGAATTCTTTGTAGATGGAAAACTAATGAATTCTGACAAGTTGAATGGTGCAAAGATAACGGGCTGAACTGCCCACTGACTGTGAAGCAGAAGCTGATTAAAGTTAAGACTTTGGGAAAAGGCCCCCACAAAACTGGACTGAAAGGAACCAAGTATTTGATTTAGGGTTTGAACTTCAGAGATTCAGCTTTTTTACTAAATGTTACTAAACACTTCCAAGTATTTTTAATTTTATGCTGTTACCATGACTTGCAACGTAATTTATGATTGTTCTAATATTATCCTTCACTTCTCCCTTCTGGATATGAAGGGTCACATGCACAATTTATTTCATCATCCTTTTAAATAATTTCAGAATCTATTATATGTAAGGACATCTTACTGCATTACTTGTTGGAAAACCTTTTCAAAAGGAGGTACCTGAAATCAGATTGCAGAAGGTGAAGCAAGACTACAATAATAGTAAGAATTATCTACTAGTAAAGATTATCTACCAAAGAGCTGATATACAACTTTTCTTACAGAAGAAAAAAGTGTCACTTTGTGGTTTTAAAATCATGGCTGATGCCGCTAGGAGTTTATGTAAGAAAAATTGCAAGACATATGTGAAAAGGTTGTATGACTTTTGTAAGGTCTCAAATAAGCTAAAAATCCTTAGGACGTATTACGTAGAAAAGGAAGTTCTGACTCTAGGGATATTCATCTGTTTAGCTTTTGCATAGCTCTAATTAAATGTCTCAGAAATCAACACTTACCCTTTCTATCATCAGCAGAATGAAAAGAAATCAAAGAGATGTTTATTTCCTTTGTTGTTCTCTGTTATTTTTTAGATGCCATCAGCAAAAAGCGATCTGAATTGTTCTGGACAGTGACTTATCTAATCTGCAAGGCTGGAGCCCTGTTATCACTACTCAGATGTCAACAGACAAAGAAACTTTTCTTGGTCATCATTAAAAAGACTAAAAAAGTTCCACATATCCAAACTGGAGAAAAATAAACAGAATCTGAAAAGAAGAAGGGAAATCTGTTAAGATGTCAAATTTACCCAGCTTTCATAATAGGTTCTGGAAGTTGTGATAGGGTTGTGGATCATCAGCATCAATAGGGTGCTGATATCAACTTTCAGTGAAAAAGCTTTTGCAATTAAGAAGACAAAGGCTGTTTTCAATGGACAGTTAGCATGTATGGATCCTCCACTGTCAATGCTYGAGGTTTGGCTGCATCTAACTGCTCCCAAGCTACACATAAAAACAACTTATTCTTCTCAGAAAGGATGTAACCATATAAGATAGCCATTTTTATTTCAATAATGCTCATCAATCACCAAATATAAAAATCTAAYATTGTTTGAATATAAAGAAAGATATTGTGTTCCAAAACTATAAATATTTTAACAAATGCTGACATTTTTGTCATAAACATAAATAAGATGACTCATGTGAATCAAATAACCTACATACCTACATTTTTGCAGGATTCAACATATWTTTCTAATTGGCAATACTCTTTTGAGAATTGTCTTAATGAATTCTTAAGTGAAAAATAAAGGGAAAGTGAATACTTTTATTCTCTTTACAGGAAAGTGATTATGTGTTTTCAATCTTTGTATGAGACATGTATGATATGTGACAAAGATAAACCCATCAGAGATAGATAATAATGTTTTTAAGCTCTAATCATCAATTCCACATGATTTCAGAAGCAGAAAGCAAACAACACTTCTTGATGAGGATGAGAAGGTACTTACTGTGTGCACAAATGCAAAGTCAGTTTTTACTCCATAAATTTTCTGCACAGAATAAGAGATTCTGAAGGACAACAATGGATTGACCTAGGAGATGCCTTTTCAGGGTCACTCACATAGAGCTGATCCTGTGTTAGGTTAGACAAGAAGAAGACTGGATGACCTTTTGAAATTTGTCATATCATTCCACAGTTGTTTGCTCTTTTCCCTCTGGAATTGGATGCATCTAGTATGTTGGTAGCTATTAGTATTTTATTCTAAAGGCACAAAAGACTAAGAAGTTGAAGGACGATAGGGTAGAACGGATCATAATTTCCAAGTAGAAACAAAAATCTGTAAATATTGTAAGTTCCTTAATTGTTTGTACTAAGGTTGTGCTTGTGCGTCGCATTCAGAATTCAAGTGCTATAATAATGTAATAGAAGATCATTCCGCAGCCATTGCAGTCTGCCAGCAACAGACAACAATCACTGTGGCTCCAAATTGTTGAAAATACTGTTGTGAGACCTTTTTCCATTCTGGATAATTGCATAATTATAGCTGGAGTCTTAAAAGACTTTCTGCTTAGTGCAAGTGTTAATGACAATCATTAACAAATTATACATGTCAGACAGATTTGGGCTGGCAGTCAAACAGGTAGTAACTCCTATCTCTTTTTTGAAGATAGATGGTKTTCTCTTAGGACAGCCATGCTCCTGACTATCCTAAGAGATTTTCTCCTATAAAAATTATAGGAGAAAAAATCTGCAAAAATGTCATTATATTAAAAGATATGATTAGTGAAAGAAATCACTGGTGCAAAACTGTGAAGTAATTTGTTTGCTGGAAATGGTCAAATTTGTCTTTTCCAAAACTTCTCTTTGCCTTTTGAAACCAGAAAAACTCTGGCTACCCATAACATCAATAAGACCCCTTACTTGAGAAATAGTCAAAGATGGAGTAAAGCATGAAGCTGGGTGATAAAATCACCTGGAAATTAACTTCAAAAGAGCGAAGACATACCCCAGAAAATTTAGCATTCAAAGATTCTTCTGAACTTTAGATTACAATTGATGTGCACAGCTTTGGCCAGTCAGTACTCAAAGAATAGCATCACAAATTTTATTTGATGAAATGCAGCTGCCTCTGTTAATATGACTTTTGCGACAAACCAAGCAGCTAAGGATAAGCCAAAGGGGAATGCAGTGTGTTGGAACTGATTTTAGGTAAATCCATGGATTTGAGTGCCTGGAATGTGGATATACCAGGCATGAAGATACAGTGACATAAGAAAGCAGTTAGCATTGCTAAAAACGTGTGTTAAGAACTTCATTTTGAATACTTTGTTTATCAGAAAAGAGTCGAGTCATTTGAGCAGAAAGTGCCTTGAGCATCTGGATAAAAAAGTAAAATACATTTGTCTCCTCTTCTCAAGCGTAACTGGCACTGAAGCTATTTTTTCCATAGATGTTTAGTACATCAATCATGCTCTGCTTTTGCAGAGGTGTTACACTAAGATGAAGACAGAACTGTCTGAAGTAACTGAAGTTATTCTTGGGACTTCTTATAAACACAGTGACAGCATTCTGTGTGTCCTGAATATTTTCTACTCTCAAAAACATTTGAATTCAAAGTTTAATTGAGACAAGAGACAAAAAGAAGCCAAAAAACTCTTTATAATAGCCTGCAGTCCAAAGTTTTCTAATGCTGATATATACAGCTGAGCCCCAGGCCAGCAAAGCATTAAACACAAGACAGTTTCAGGGGTAAGCTTTGCGTGACTGGGGCATTCACATCCTTAAAATGTTCATATTGAAATGGAACTACACAAAAAGGAATAGTGTCTGAAAGAAAAAAAAAATGGTGACCACCTTCCCTCTTCTTCACTTGTACTAAAAGGTCACGTAAAAAAAAAAGTGAGGTGACTGTATTTAAGAGAGAGCAGGAGCCAAGTTCCTAAAAATAGTCTTCATCAAAATGTACAGATTTACTGACCCAACCAGATTTTCCTGAAATGGACATAACGGACTGTTCCCCAGTCAATAGTACTCTCAACTCCTCTGCCATCTCAAGGAGAGAAAAAGATACTCACTAGTAAYTACAGGTCTTCCTAACTCCATGTATGCACCTGTGCAGGAAGTCCATACACCTTGCACCCTTCTGCTGGAAAGCTTATCTTAAGAAAATTCCTATAGAGCTCAAACACCCTGCTGTTCTCTCCATTCCACAGCTGGAGTTGAGAGGCTAGTACTTGATTTCGTCCTCCCAGTTCTTAACTGCAAAGTGCTAGCGTGTCAGGGACTTTTGTAAGGAGATGGAGAGAGTAGAAATTGATGCAGTCTGAATGTGGATAACACGCATTGCAGAGCTGCGGTTACTGGTAAGCAACTTATTTTTCTCCCTCTAGCACTACATTATATGCATATCCTACTGCATATAATAAAAATAATAAAAAAAGAATCCTGCCCACCCCACACAGCTTACAACTCTAAACAAATGTCTAGTGGACTCTTTGGCCAAACGCAATGTCTTTTCTGAAGCCTCTCTAACAGTATAAAGCACACTAAAAGTGCATAAGGACTTCCAAATGACATTATATGCAAATGCCTGAAATAAAGTCCTTTTGTAGGGAGGTCACTTAACCTGCCTTCTAGCATCCAGTCAGATTCTGTTTTGGCTTGAATGAGGAGATGTCTTACAGAACAAAAATGTCATAGCCTCCTATGTCTTAAAATTGAATTTAAATAGGCAAGTATCATTACACGGRGGTGTGTAACATCAGCTTCAGCTGATTGTCACAACTCTAGAAACTGAGAACATTTACATCAGTTAAGGATCATTTGTTTGATTTAAAACAGAATAAGTAGAAAACTACCAAACTCTGTGATAGCACAGACACTCCACTGTCACACAACAAAATGTGGGCAGTGCCAGTGCTGTTAAAATCTACTGCAAAATTGACAATTCAGTGTAAGAACTTAGCATACATTAACTCAATGGGGCAGATGGCTCTGAATTTTCATTYTGTACATGGAATGATACACCGAAGTGAAAAGAACAGCTTGAGAAAATCCATAAGAGTCCATTTGAAATTAGATTTGAAGACAGATATTTCCGTAGGATTGCCCATATTGAAAGAGTAGACAATCCAAACATCTGCAGCCAAAGATATGTAGATGTTAATTAAAAATGAAATGATTATTGCAAGGCAATACGAAAATGTCATATAACAGGTAAATATACTTCACATGTATACGATATTCATAGAATATATATGTACGTACATATATATATATGTATATGTATACAAAATGTGCTTTCACTCTGCCTCATCTCTTAACTAGCTCTAATACAAATTATAGCTGTGACACACATTTAGAATGATTGATAAGTAGAGAATTTGAGAATACTGCTGTGATTAGAGCTTAAATAATAAGCAATTGCATGAATCCCATTCATAACTACTTGATTACAATTCTTTTAATAGGGATCTCCATTTTTTGTGCATGTGCAGGTTATACTACACAGAAGCTCAATTCATGATGGGGGCAGCATAAATGCGTGCTTGCAATGAAGTTCAGCCCCATAGAGATGACTTATTTTGACTTTTCTTTTAGTAGATCATTTCTCATTCTGAACATCAGGCAGTCCTTTCACTGCTAATGCAGTTGGATAAGCCAGGAAACCACTGACAGGCTGTTACAATAAGAACACACAAACCAGTTCCCTCAGGGTAGATTTTACAGAAAGTCAGCTGCTTTTTAGTAACTGTCTGTTTGCAGGCCTTAAATACCTGACGTGTGTGAGATAGCTAATTCAATTTACCAAGAATTACTTCGTATCACTTGATGTTCTTCCTGTCTTTCAGGCCTTTCCATGTCCCTATTTCCCCTCTCCTTCCTTTTCACTATCTCAATGAGTTAGTCTCAGGTTAGTCTCCTAAGCTAACCAGGGAAGTATTATGTATCAGATACATGGGCAGCTTCTTCTGATTGTATGGTAAAAACTCTTGTCACAGAGTAAATGCTAAAGAAATTATGACTGTGTGCACTTACTAAGATGATTCTTGAGAAACTCCATGTAAAAATACTAAGATCTTCCCAAACGGGCAGCTAGCTAAGATTCAGTCTTCTGGAAGGATAGCCTGGGAAGCTTCACACTCATGTTTACTCTGGAATTAGGGATGAGCATTTGGATTGGATAATTGCATTTTCCTGTGCAGTATCATTTAGAACTGGTAAAGAAATTCTGTAATCTCTYCATGCAAATTTTAACTGCTGAAATACTGTTTGCACAATTGGAAATTAAAAATGAGATTTCAAGGAACTTTCAATGTAGGATTGTCATTTCATTAGATGAAATAATACTCCAGATAAGACAATAATATAAGTAATTAATATTATTTATAGAACCAAACATTAATGAAAGATACATATATCAGTGTATCTTTCCACTGCCATACTGTTCATGATGTTCTGGTTGTTCTTATGCAACAAGAYGTTTTATAGTATCATTTATACTTAATCATTACCAAATTATAGAACTATTAAAACATACTTAGTGCCGGAACAAATGTTTAATTTGCCAACAAATCTTCAATTAAAACATACTTTGCACCTTACCTCTTCTTAAACTAGTTCTGTTATTTGTAAATCTTGGATGAGTTTATAGCATTGTACTTACATTGTGTGGGGCAGGATTTACTTTTTATTTGCAACATTGTTTGCAATAACCTGTTTGCCATTATTACAAAAAGCTATGTAAAGTAGTGGAGTGTTATGTGATTTAATTATGTTAGTGAAATAGTAATCAGTGATATGAAAAATTGTCCTAAAAAGATTTATAACAYTATCTTCACTGGTTTCATGAAGCAATGTATCTTGTGGACAACTACACATTATGTACTCCACTGAAGACTAAGTTTCAGCAAAAAARTTACAGTAAGCAGAAAAGTTTGGTTTAAGACAGTTATGCATGTGAATATGTCAAAAAAATGGAGTAGTTCTAGCCATATAACATAAAGAGACATAGCTGCACACTGAAATAGATGAGTTTGTTACTACAGTCTTTATTGACTTAACTTTCAGTTTGATAAAATGTAAATCAGGTACAGTTAACTTCCTTTATGATTAGCGCAGATTTGGACTAAGACCAAGCAAAGATAAAAAAGGTTGAAGAYGTTCTCTGATATTATTGAGAGGGTTTATGTTTGAACACTAAAACTTAAAAAATCTCATTAATTAYCTAATTTTTAACAGATATGTGTCATATTAGATACATACCCACACACAAAAAGCCCCCAAACCCAAAGATTATAATCCCTGTGCACTTTGTTTGCATCTGCAAAGAGCTGATAACATGTTTTTCTGGCTGAGAAAGACTCTGTTTTGTGGTTACTCCAAAGGAGACAAAGCTCTAGAAGTCATTAGACTAGGAACCAAAATCAGTGTGATGTCAGCTAAATCATTCCTATGTCTGATTTCTGTCCAAATTCTGCCTTTTGTCTCTGTCAAAAAAAAAGACGTGCTTCTTTAGGGGAACATCACAGAGTCCACCTTCTAAATCAGGTTACTTTAGGAATTTCCATGCAGTAGTGCTACTCATTTGAAGATAAATTTGGGGGATATCCAGCTATAAAACACAAAAATACAATGCACAAAACAGCAGACAATGATATTCTAGGCTGCATGCTTTTCCCTGTGTCCTGTAGGGATTTCCTCTGAAAATTATTTTGTTTAGGTCATTAAAAACAGTTGAACTGCAATAGCTGGATCTGTGCATTGAAAATGTGCCATCTGAACAAACTGCTGCAGAAGTCATAAGAGAAGCCAGATTAGTGTGAGAAAGAACAGGATTTCTGGAGTCTTCAGTGTTAGGGTAAGCACTGTTTGCAAAATACCAGCATATGTTCCTCTCTCCAGTTTTGGGCAGTTCTTCCTTAGCAAACACATACGCTGAAACAAGTGAGCATTCAACATCATTTTTCCCTCTTCAACACTCATTTTTCCCCTTCAACAGATTTTTCCTTCATTCATTGTATTTCATATATTATCAGCAAGACGCTCTGACTTCCTCTTTCCTTTTGTGGAGATTCCCTCAGGGAAGAGAAAGACATTCCTTGTTTGTGCACAAAGAACATTAATTAATGGATTAAAGAACTGTACCACACWCTATTGGCACAACTTGAAATTCCCCTGGCATTTGACACAGACGAACTAGTTCAGCTTCCCAGAAGAAATAAGAAAGAATCAGTGACCAGAATCCTGAGAAGATGTACAAAATAGCTTCATTGACTGATGTTTACACTCTACACACCTGACCTCCAAATGCAGGTGTCRCAGACCCTTCTTTCAACAACTTGTTAGCTCCAGAGGTGACTAAACTTAGCATGATGTAACAAGGTTTTTTTGTAGGACTCTACTTTCTACTTCTATCTTCAAAGTTTAATATTGGTAGGGCCAACCAACATGATTTTTGCTCATACCCAAACTCCATCAAGATCTGAAAAGATCTACATTGCTGGAGGACCCTTCAGTTCTAGCATCCTCAGGACTGATACCTATATGGAAACAATATGGAAAGAGATACAACTTTTTTTTTTTTTTTTTTTTTTTTTTTCCTCCACTCACTAGCTTAGTGATTAGGGAGTTCAATAGCTGTAGATTCTATTGTGGTAAAAGGTTCTTCAATATTGAGAGTTATCCTGTAACGAGTTTAGATCATTATCTGAATGATATAAATTAATTTAGATCTTGGCTTGTATAAGTGCAAGAAAAAAAGTGAAATGTCAAGAGGACATATTTCTTGAATATTTTAATATAGACTATGTGCTTTGTGCAGGAAATTTATTGATTCACCTGAGAAATGCAATTAGAAGTGCTGACAAAATGTTTTCCAGAATGAAAGAGGAGGCTGTCACGTTATGTTAACATTCATGAAATCTTAGTCAGAACGTGAGATATTCATAATGATGAAGAATTAGCAGATAATAAGACATACATGAAAGAAAATTTCTGAATATCCCAATATGTAGACAATTTAGAAAAATGTATTGTGAATACACTCGAAATACTGAAGTCAGAGGGATAACTTCTATGAATTTACTTAAGTTTTGGATAAAGCTCATGAGAAGAAAGGTTTTCACTTTCTATGAGTTTGACACTGAAGAAAAATTAAGTAAGTCATAAATGAAAAACTTAGCGCTAGAAAAAGTAAGTTTTTTTCTTATCTGCTAAAGTTTTGAGTTTCTAAAGTACCTACATATATCTATAGAGATATAGATATACCTATATCTATATACATAGACAGGATTAAATGTATTGTGTTATTAGTAACTGCTGTGAGCTCCGCAGGGAATATGATTAAAGACTATTAAGAAACTTTAAGCAGCTTTTCACGTAACTGAGCATACTAAGCCTGCATGCTTAGCACCATTTTTCACATGGTAGAGTATTATTTTAGTACTTAATATTCTAATTTTCTGTTTATTTCATAACGAATTTCTAAACAATGTTTTGATCAATAGTTCTCCACATAACTTCTTTCTTGTTTATTTAAGAGATTTTCAGTCTAGTCAGTGAATTAAGAACTGATATATCCTCTTGACAGTCTGTGAAATTCTAAAACTGTAAACACCCATTTATACAAGTAGCCATTAATCACTGTTTACAGTACATTTAAGCAAGGRTTAGAGGATCAACCTGGGTGTTTTTACTTCTATTATAAGTAAAGGACATTTGATTCTAGAATTCAGATCCTTCATTAGTCAACAGAATCTGTCCTTCTACGATTCAGGAAACATTGTTATGAATAAATAGATTTGGATATGAATATATATATATATATATGAATATTTATATATATATATATGCACACACACATAATATATTTAAAGAGAGAGGGGGCTTATCACTTTGCTGATATTTAAAACAGCATTTTGAAAATTAAGTAAAACCAGCTCACAACACAGAAAAGTAATTATCAAAAAACTTATGAAAAGAAGAAAGGCTTTATTTAGCTTGAACTTGAAAGAGTTATATTGTTTCTCCAAATCCAAGTATGTCCTGTTACGTTTAGTTCAAAGGCAAAATAAAAAAAAAAAAAAAAAAAAGGATATGTAGTGTAAGTTTGCACATTGTTAGACAATTACTTTAGGACCTATTAAAGTACTTCTCACAGGCCACTTTATCCCTCTCTACCTGAGAACTACCCCTGCAACAGAATCATCTGCTGGTACAGACCCCATGTGATCAAACCTTGAATCTCTAGAGTATGGGACATTCTGGGATGAATCCAAAACTGAMGGAGAATTTCAAATAAATATTCTTGGCTCTTTAGCACTTCCCTGCCATCCATTAGTATCAGTTCACCTTTGAATTTTGTAACRTATTTGAGAAGCTTGCAGGAAGTTCCTCTTCACTTTTAAAAAGAWGCATAAAGTATTTCCATCCTGACCCTAAGCCTGTGCAAACATTAGCAAAGAGATGAATCTGTCCACTGCAGTTTATGCTTCATTGGACAGATCCTTCTGCCATTTTGACACATTATCTATCCTATTTCAAACAATTTTAGAATATCAGCGGAGGGACTTCCRCCATGTTTTTTAGAAAATATCTGTTTATAGTTTACAGCTCAGTTAACAAATCTGTGAGTCAAAATAGCAGCTTGATTTGCGGTTCGCTCTGCGTGACCTCAGCTTTGCCATTTAGGAGCTGCAATTTCTTCAGGGAGAGGAATTTTCCTGGAGTTTGTTTGAWTTGCTGTTGCTTTTATGAGAGAGAGGCCATTTGCCTGCTTGTTTTAGACTAATATTCTAATGAAAAAAGAATGTTAATTCTACGATGATTACTTTTAAGTCAAAATCACTCTTGTCTGTTAAAATTAACATCAAGGTAATACACACACCAGTGTCAGCACAACAGAACTTTTTAGAAAGCTTTGATGTCAGCAGTTTATGTGGCAAAGACCACAATTACAGTAACAAGCATTGTAGTGATTTTAAAGCCATGCCATGCCCTTATTCTGTGACAACTCCGCAGCTGTCAGTAGAATTTTCACACACACATAGTGACACTTGGCTGGTATTTCAACYTGTTTACAAGGGCATAAACAACTTTACGGGTGTATGCTCCTTGTACACTAAGAGACCTGAATTTCTTACCGTAAAGGTGTCCCTACACRTTTTGAGAGAAGAACATAAAAAGTCAATGACATTATTAGTTTTCTTTAAGCATTCAGAGGAACATGCTATTTAAAGGCAACTATGAGCTAAACCTACCTGATTGTCTCAATTAAATGTTCCAAAAAGTGAATGAAGCCATATACACAAARCAACTGAGTAACTCCATGCTATTTCTAGAATTTTTTTTTTTTTCCAAATATGACTTTCCAGGGTGCTGTTTATCCCAATATTTTTGGTTTTGTTCCCATCAGTGAAATTGGAATTCATGAAATCACATGAAAAGGTACAACTGGATAAACTTCGTGATGGGGTTGGGAATTACAGTCATGCTTCAGCTGGCTTTTCATAGCTATTCTGGAAATAAAAGAAACTTTGTAAATTTTATCTAAAAGCAAAATAGGTTTATTTTCCCAACCGTTATATGAACAAGACTCTCTGGTGTCGTAGTGATAATTTTACTCGAATAAGTTTTGCAGTGTTTGGGCCAAGAAGATTTTGAGTGTTCTTTAAGTATTGTTTCATGTGTTTCATGAAACACAAACGTGGTACTATAATATTGATTCCCCAGCTATTAGCAAAGTATAAGACAGAAGCATGATGTATTTTTTCTGCTGGCTTCRCTCATCTCTTTGAGGCTAAAAATAGAACGCAATATTAAAGGAGTGACAAGCTGAAAAACAGCTCCAAATGCCTCCAACCCCTGTGTAACTACCAACTAGAACAATTGTCTTAACCACAACGTTAGCAGTTGTGGTTTACAGAAGTGTTTGGAAAGGGACAGACGGCAAACAATTAGGACTGAAGACCTGGGAATAACTAGAGAACTAAGGACAAAGACAGTTTAAAACAGTACATTTGAATTTGCAGTGCAAGCAAACTGAAACAAGGCACAGCAAAATAGGGAAGTCTTGAGAAAGGCAGGAAGGAGGAGGAGATTGAGTCCAAAGGTTACTGAGAAAAGAGGCCTGAGAAGCCTCAAGATTAAGACACGGAGTTTGGAACTGAGAAAGAAAAGACTAGAAAAGATAAGTTTGAGAGAGAAGGGCCAGAAAATAGCAAGGTGATAAGAACAACTGAGCAAAAAATGTCATATACTCTCTCTTCTGAAGCCTGGAAAGGAACTAAACATTTCTCAGTTTCCATAGGTCTCTAATGTCAGCAGGTATTTCTGTGAAAGCTAACAAGACAAATGTCTAGTTCCATTCAGATGTTGATGACAATCCACTACTCCCAGAAGTTACTCACACAGCTCATATGGCTCTACTGTTTCCAGCTTGGCAGATGAGCCATGTAAAGGATCACTATGATGATACATTTCTGAAATTTTTCCAATTGTTTTTCAAGACTCTAGAAGAGCTCACCAGATACACACACAAACATATATTTTAAGACTACAAGTGTTGCAAAAGGGTACTCAAGGATGTTTTATTTCTTTATTCCTACTAAGTACTGCACATTTAAATCAAGAGGTGTCAGCTGAACTGACTTCAGGCACTAGAGAATATAACTAGGAGAAATATGATTACTGAGATAGCTTTAAAGATTTTGTAGAGCTCAATAAATTCTGTAAGTTGACCCTAGAAAGGTCTTTATTTCTGAAAACTTACTGAAGAATGTGTCTCTCACCGTGAGGTATTACTCCACCCTGCTTTACCAAGCCTAATTTCTAATGCTTCCTACATCTGATCTCTGCAAGTAGAATTTGAACTTGAAAATATCRAAGTTCACTTGTAAAAACCTAAATGTGAATCAAAGCATGTGAAGGCCTAGTATTATGACAATTTAGCTATTTTTAAAACATTGCTAATATCTATGACACCAGAAACAAGAGTCTCCAAATTGCTAGCCTCTTGTATAAAACAGAGGCAAATTTTATAGTTACAGATTGCAACAAGCAGAAAACTTTTCTGTCATACTCCAAAGATTCCTCCATCAGTCCTGTATAACCACTTTCACTTTATCTAGACTGAGTATTAGACATGCTCTTCTCTGATAACCTACAGTCTTCTGAACACAGTCATCACAAGAAAACAGATAAAGTTGTCTGTAAATAAGAAGCATTATAAGCTTTCCAACCAGTACAGTACATTTTTGCCCAAACTGAGGGGTTGGTTACTTATTTCAAATATGTTCACTTAAAATAATGTTAACTTCATTAATGTGAGCAATCCTGGCAAGGAGAAAAAGTGCAACWGAAGCCCATGTCCTGCTTTCATCACAGTCCAGTATCTTCTGTAAAGTTGCTGATTTTAACAGCATATAAAGCTATGTAAAGGTAGTGGAAGCGATGGAAACAATTATTTCAGCTAGGAAATGTAGAATTTAGAGCCAGCCCTGCAAGAAGCCTCATAAAGAGGCACTGGAACAATAAATGAGATAAAATGCACTCTGGGGCATATTAGGCATTATCTGAACAATCATTTAAGTCACAAATAGTGGAAATTTCCAAAAGCTRTATTTTTACTGAAGCTTGGGAATATGAGGCAGAGAAGTCAACAAAATCATATGGTCAAAGTGGCTGACAGGGCTAAAAGAATCCACGCTGGCTTTTGAACTTTGTGTCGCTAGGAATCAACTGATATGTTTAATAYAACGATCTTCATGATATACCTAGGTCAAAAGAAAGGTAAATGGAGATAAATTACTTAAAGAGCTGAAATGTCCCCTGGGCTATTTTGCCATTAATTTTCTCAGTAATCTTCTTAGTAGTTTTCTCAGTAATTTTCTCCAAAATGTGAAAATTAGAAACAGCAGCACTTTCTAAGGCAGACAACATATTAAACTTAGTCAACTGAGACACTGAAATAGAAAATTTTTAATTCTACCTATGCTGAAAAGACTGTACCGCAGAAGAACCCAGTGGATCAGGTGAATCATAGTCTAATCAACTCTACTATCTTTGCCATCTTATTGATGCCTCTCATGGCATGTTTTTAGAGCAATCCCCCCCCCCCAAAAAAACCCAACATCTTTAATGTTTATCTTCATTGTGTTATCTCATCCAAAAGCCGCTGTACAAACTTAACTAGGAAATTATCTCAGAACGTGATCATCAAAGCAAATCTAATTACAGAGGTCATTTCAAGCTAATGTTTAAACGTGTTCTGCGCTTTCTAAATACTACATATTATCTGAATAAAATTTTGTGAACAAATGGCATTTATAAGGAAAGCTATACGGGATAAAATTTCTAGTGTTTTCTTTTTGAATTATTCTTGCAACATGCAAGGTACATTTTCAGAATTTCACAAACTATAGAAAAAGAATTTTAAGAAAAGGAGGAGGAGATCTGAATTGCATACTGACAGACTCAGAGATGACTCAAAACAGCAGGGGTAAGATCAAACCAGAAAGTGAAATATATGTAATTCTGTGCACAGAATATATACAACAATTCACACAACTGAGTCTGTATAGAGATACAGCTTTTTTGGGTCACAAATGTGGAAGAGGGGATCACGATCTGCCATGTTCGGAGCAGACAACACACCCAAAACGATAAACTCTAAAGTACTGCAGAACTGAAAAAAATCATATATAATGACTGGAGTTCAGAGAAAAGTAGAATTCTACACTGTTTTTAGAGAACTTATCTCTCAAACTTTAAAATGAGACTGAATCTAATGTATTATTACAGTTATGTCTGACATATGTCAGACATAACAGGTCTCCCTCAGATAATGTAGTCTGAGTCTGTGCTCATGTGGTGTGAAGGAATTAAAAAAGCCTCCAGAGGTGAGATGACTTTAGTGGAAGCAAGAGCCTAGAATAAGAACAGTTATTAATACTTTTTCTTGGAAAGGTCTGCAATGCCACRGAAGCTGTAGAGCTTATATGTTGCTAAGCCTAAATATGCTAAACTAGGCACGCTCTGCAAAAATGCATCTGTCACTGAAGTAAATCTAGTTATGCAGTGTCTGAAATTGTTTGAGGGGTTAGGGGCATTCCCAAACATTCTACATTTATAACAGTTGACAGCTTCCCTAAGAAAACATGAATTTCAGAAAAATGTTTTTTGGTTAATAGACTCAGGAATACCTCTAGAAATGCAATAATCGTAAGTAGGGTGAATTCAAAGGTTAATAGCACAGCCTTAAGAACCCCTTCCYCCCCTCTGCCCCCCCCCCCCGAATTACAATTAGTATTAATCTTGAAGATCCTAACATCAGTTGCTGGTGGCAGGAACTAATGTGAAGCTTCTAATATAAGCAAAATATCTTAGAAATCAATTCACTGCTCTGGTGGTAGTCTATCAAGTTCTCTCCGTACAAGAAAAGCATGCTCAGGCAGCCTGACTCCAGCCAGCCTTCTGGCAGCATCCTGCCTTGTTACGGCAATGGCTTGAGAAAAGTAAACCAGGAGGACCCACTAAAAGCACTTACAGTGAAGGGATTCATCAGTATTGTGGCAAGTGTTCTGTACCCCAATACAGAACAGATATCCACAAAAAGTACACTGCAAATTCTACCTCCATTAGGCTGCTTCCACCTAGCTYATTTGCTTCTTTTTTTACATTCAGACTTTTGCACTTACACATGCCAGATTCAGCCACGTCTTCAGGGCACATTTTAGGTAATGAATGTTTCCAGCTCTATTAACAAGGTGCAAGTGCAAGCTTTATGCACCTGTACCGTCTTCTCTACGTTGTCACTAAATATRCATTAGAAATTCTTACCAGGAATAATTGCAAAATAAGCACAGAACGCACTTTTAAAGTTATTTGTATTGCTATTATTTGTAATGCTGCTAAGAACAATGCAGCATCTCAGTATTTTATAGCCCATGTTTTACACCCCATATTTTATATCCCATAGAGCATATGAAAAACAGTTTCACAGAATGCATAATGGATCCCATAAGGGAAAGGTCCAAGTCAAAAACATCACTAAAGCAACAGCCTTTCAGACAGATCTAGCCTCAATGGAAATAAATGCAAGGAAAAGAAAAATCACCTAATTTACTACAGGAGCAAGCAATTTAACAAGCACAGTGCAAAGTCATTCTCCAGCACAGGAGTGGTCATCTTCCTGCCACCTTCAGAGTAACACCTAGTGGGTGTGGCTTGTCCCAGGAAAAAGTACAGATGTGATGAACAGAATGGGGAAAAATTCCTAGAAGCATCCAAAAATAATTGAACAGAAGTGGCTATATGAGGCAGAAGCAAACTCCTGTGGCAGGGGGCAGTCTATAAATACAGGAAGTATTATGCCATAAAAGCAATGAAAATCAAGACAAGTTTCCAGCAATCAACAGAAAGTTCACAGTCAACAATCTTACCAGCACTGCAGAGATTCCCAGTATGTTGAATGGGCGAGAGAAAAAGGAACCAGAAAGAGAGATGAAAGAACTGAAATAGGGCGAGCATAGATCTCTAAGAGAAACTGCAAAAGAAATGCCTGCTTATTTGCTAAAAGCAATATTTGAAAACCTTTGCTACAGGAAAGCGTAAGAAAATATGAAAACATTTTGAGCTCTACTTCAGCTATTTAATATATGCTGAGACACAGAACTTGAATCTCTTGTCTCCCCAGTACTTATCAGCACAGTGAGTAGATGAAAAGCTGGCTTGCCCAGCCAGGTGGAGATAACTATGTCAGCTCTACTGCCTTTAAAGGTTACACGCGGGATAGYTGGAATGGGCTTGACCAGCGAAAGCTGTGTTCTGGTGGCACTCACCAGTACAAAGCTCCCTATGGGAGCCAGTTAAATAAGCGTGAATTACAGAAACATTGAAACTGTTCTGATTTATACCAGGAACTAAACCTACCACCTGTGTCTAGGTGCAGGAAAGCTGGGGAGACACTACTGTCCCTCCTCCCTGCCAGACGTGCTGAATATTGTTCTCCCACATATGAGATATCCTCATTTGTAGAGCAAGTGTATATAGAGCAATAAATCAAAATGACTTACAATTTGCCAGTGGATACATTATTAGAGGAAAAAAAATAAAAAGGGAGAGGAGAGCAGTATTTTTCCATAAAAAGACCAAAATAATCAGAGAAAATGTTTTTAAATGCATCTATATCCATAAATTTCTCAAGCAAGTCAAAAATACCTTAAACTGGAAGAATCTTTGCTGCAAGTACTTTGTGCAACATAACAAAGAACTGTAGGATTTATATATGCCTTAATATGAACGTGTGTGTGTAATAGCAGTGCTAGTCTATATCTCAAAATTAAGACACAGCCAGTGCTAAGAAAATCTTCAATAGCTTAGGAGTTGAAGTGTGTTGTATCATCAGTGAAGGAGAATAAAACGGGTTTATGAGACATTGCAGAGATTCCCAACAGTATAGTTCATTAGACAAGAAAAAAAAAATCAAGAAGAGAGCTGAAAAGGTAGTGGTGGGAGGTAGTCAGACTGATAAAAGAAACTTCAAAAAGAACACCCATAAATATATACGATAGTGTTGTATTTGGCAATAGAACCAGTAGATGATCTGTGCAATGAGGCTATAGAAACACACTCCCAATTCTTAAATTTATTCTGCTTATTATTATTCTGCTTTATATATTATGTGCTCATATATTATTATACTTATTATACTATTGCTTGTTATTCTGCTTATTTATTCTATTTATTATAGAACTATGAGTTTCTAGAAAGCAGAGAAGAAAAAAGATAACATTAAAGATAAAATGATGTTATCCGACCAGACAACTCAAGTGCAAGCAAACTTTCCTTGACCCAAGTAACAAAAAAATCCATTCATTAAAAACAAAACAAAACAATTAGATAGGACAGCATTGCAGTAATAGATGGTTCTTTTGTTTTCTTTATACCCAGGAGCGTTCTTGAAATACTGATTCGCAGACTCAATAGTTTGCATAGCTACTGTACACAAAATTATAAGCGACTTCAGATCACKCACTCACTTCAGGTTATACACAACAGGTATTTTCAGAGTACAATGACCCTCACCTGCAGTCAACTTTTTCGCAAGGAAATCAGTGCTTATACTGTAAATAATCCTGGTTCTGACATCAGAGTTCTTAATGTATGTAATGAATTCCTCCATAGTGGGAACATCAGGGATTTCACCAGATATGGKGTCTAAAGGTGGTGTCCAGAATAACAACAGATTTAAAGGTGGTCTTTCATCTTACCACAGGGAAAGATGGAGATAAACATAACCTATGTCTTTGGATTTTGGGTTGAGGTCACGTACAAGAAGGAAAGTTGCGGTAGAAACCTCTCTGCCTACAGCAGTTTGGGTTTAAGGCTGTTAGCAGGATAGCAGCCTTACAATCAGGCAAGTGTGTCACACCTATGAAAAACTAGAGGAGACTGTCCTGGATCTTAGTGAAATCAATAGTAAAACTTTTACTATAACCAAGATTTTGCTTTTAGGGAAAGTATGTTCTAGAGATGAAATACTCCTAGAGGGAGAGCACCAATCTCAGAAGTGGAAAAATTATCTTGTCAATAGACAGAGGAGTTTGATATTTCTTTGCTGAACCAGCAAAATAAGAGAAGATACTTTTACTATTCACTCAGTTAGGAGCTGAGTAAGATCAGCAGTTTATGCTAAAGGACAGTGGTGGTATGTTTAAGCAATAAGAATAACTTTCTGGAGCTGAAATAAGGAAGAGAAGAAAAAGAGAGGGRAAAAAAAAAAGAGATCAAGGCATAGATTGATTCTTAAACAACTTGTATGAATGCCTATCAGACCTGGAGAGTGAACTTGATCCAGAAGGTCCTTGTCAGTCTTTTTTTCTACRTGACAGCTGATTCAGCAACAGAGAGATTCAGTAAAGATTAGGAAATGTAACATGAGGGCAATAGAAATGTGGAGGAAAGAAAATMTGACTTTCTTTAGTAAGTCATAACTATGTGAACTTGCATGCTAGATAATGGCATTACAATACTTAACTTAGAGAAGGTAGATCCCAGTACTACACAGCCAAAAATAATGTGAACACATACCTTTACTGTAAATAATTACTGTAATTAAGTCAGAACACATGAATGCAAAATACAAACTGTTAGGACTTTTTTATTMATAGGCCATTAATTCTTCATTCAAAACAAAGAATACAACCGAAATAACTGGTTCATTCACATTTATGCAAACATTGATTCTTCATAATATGTCACTCAAATTTTTAACAATGATATCCAGTATGCCAAACTAAGTCCATGGATACTGTTACTCAAGAAAAAATATATATACATATATATATATATATATATATGTATATCTGAGAAGTACTAAAAGAGGCTAGAAAAAAAAATCATTGAAAATCATCACTTCGTGAGTGATTTGTGATGTTTGACTGAAGGGTCAAATAGTGGTAGTTAATGAGGAAAATTCATGTAAAGAAGTCCCTTCCTTTCAGTATCTCTAACATGAAGCTGTCCATACCTGAACTGTATTGGGGTAAGAATACTCTTTCATCCTGAGAACAAAAGCATTTCTTTGCAYCCCAACACAGACAGGGAAAGGAATATGTCCTTAATTTTAAGACTAAGAAATAGGAAGCCTTTTTTTTGTCACTAGATTTAGAAGATAGGCATCAAATTAAACCCACATTTACTACCATGGGGAAAAGAATATTCACACATCTTTCCCAAAACCAAATAATGAAAAACTYCAGTGAAACTTTTCTAGGGTCTGACTAGATACTGATTTTCATGGTTGAAAAATCATACTCAAAGCCATGCATCACTTGGCCAATAGCTTCAGAGTYGGCAGACAAGATGTCTCACCTGGCTGACTAAAACAGTATTGCACAGTTGCACTATAGCCACATCAGGCTCACTGAGGTTCAGCTGACCTGGCCTTCCTTAAAGTTACTGGGGTGCCTGTCCACACCAAAAACAAAGCCAAAGTGATAAGATGCATACAGATGTTCTATTTCACTATCACTTGGGCAAAATGGAACTTGGGAATTGGTTTTCTATGGGCCTAAACAGAAAAATAACCAGACTTTCATCTTCTGGATCACCTTTGCTGCTCAAYTGACACAGCAAAAGTGGCTGAAATAGCCTGTTTAAGGATGTGGACAGAAAAATAAAATCTATTTTATCTGGGACCATCCATGTACCTTGCCAGGTGCTCAAAATGTATTTGAATTAAAAACTCCAGTGGTTACTCAGGGCAGTGCTTGWTAACAGCTGCTATCAACAGACCTTGGGAGTCAAGGATAATTGAAGAGTCCAAATGGAGTCTTGAAGGACTTTCCTAGAATCCTACTAATGTGGAGGATTAAGAGTCCTCTATGATTTTTTTTTTTTTTGGGGGGGGGGAGGGGAAGGGAGGGAAAGGAAGAGGGAATAAGAAAATCCACACACACAACACAAAACCAAGCTTAATTCAAGTATGTAACTGTGTAAGATAAGAGTTGCATTTTTATACTCATCAACAATATAGCAACTATTCTTCAAAAAGCACCTATAACTACACAACCTGGTACTATAATTAGGTCATTTATAAAATGAAGAGAATAAGCTATCCTCTTCCTCTGGGAAGAAGATGAGATAATCATGTAAGGTAGGAACCTGGATGATCCTGCTCTATTGTAATACTGCCTATCTTTACAGACTTCAGAAGGGCTAAATTTTGAAGGAGCATTTCTTTAATAGATTTTTTTTTTTTTTACTAGTCTCAAGCATTATTTAACTACTTGTTAAACACATAATGAACAAATGTTGATTAAATAACTAAACATTAAAACATTAACAAAATACATGTTTATTATATGCTAAATAATTCTGTTAGTACCACATGTCTTCCTGAAGAGGCTGGCAATCACTTCTCAGGAGTGGAAGGTTAATCTGGGACCTGAGACAGCTTCTTCTACTGGCATTAGAGTCAGATACTGCCAACAGCAAGGGTGGCCACCCTTTTTAGGTTGCAAAACTAAACTGCGATGCACAGTACTGACTTGACATTGCACAATTGTTATTGCCCTAGGAAAAAATGCCTCCTTGTACAAACAGGTTGGACATTGGATTCCTGTTGCTGGTAAAACTTCAGTCATGGAAAACTAGATTTGCTGCTGATGTCTTATACTAGAAACATGTGAAGTGTCTATGCTGTAACAGGGTGGGAAAGTGGCTAGCAAAAAGAAGTAAGTAGAAAAGGGATGGGAGTAGGAAAAGCAGATTAGGGGAAATTGCTAGTGAAAAGACCTGAAAAGATAAGAAAGATCTTAATGAGAGAAGTGAGAACTCCAAAAATAATCTAAGCRATAGCAAATAGTATAATCTATTAGTACCAAAGTTTGTTGGCAGAAGCAAACTACAAGCACTGCCAGYAAAAACTTCAGTATGCAGAAATTTTCAGAAGGAATGGGAATTGTTGGGTTTGACAGACATATTACTAAAATATTCAGTATTATTTGAAGTGTTCATCTCTATCRTTGGTCATTGACAGGACGGTGCCATTTAAACAGGTTTTGAAATAAACTATTGATTCAGTAAATTATTCATCAAAACCAGTCTGAGGAACAACTTTATTTAAAACTATGCATCTTTATGCTCAATTTTGTTCAACAGTTGGCAAAGTTCAATATATCCACTAGACATTTTCCCCTCCCCTTTGGCTTACCATTTTAAATACCTGAAGTTACTCATGTCTGAAATATCAATGTTCACTGTCATCAAAATCTCAGCTTTCATCAGAACCCTGACTTTATCTGCTACAACTTGATCTTCTATAGGTTATCTCCCTTGAGTCACATATTTGTCAGGAGACCCATTTTCTCTCTGGACACAAGAAGTCATCCAAGGCTCACCTGTAAYAAAAACAATGTTTCTGTTAGTCTGAATCCACAATAGGAGTTTCATTTATTAGACACAGGATAATATTTATTACTCTATTAAAATTGTTTTAAAACAAAAAAGCAAAACAGATCATCAAGAACAATCACTCTGAAAAGGCTGATGACATCTTCAATCTGATTATTAAGAGGGTTCCAATCCTATTTTAAAAAAATTTATTCTAGAAAATACACCAAAAGGAACACTCTTCACCAACCAGATTCTTATGCTGCTCAAAGAATATCATTTTTAATGAATAAAAACCAGCCAATTCTGAAAAGCCTAGAAAAAGTTCTCACTGATAGATCCCATCCCCCAGTTCTTTAAAACTGTACTATTAACAAATGTTGGACATAAAAGGAAAAAAGGTAGTAAGTAGCTGTTCTTCTTAGTTCTTCCATCAGTGACTTCACTGATCTTACGGGTTTTGCTTTTTACGGGATTACTTTCAAGCTCATTCTTTTGAGCACCCAGAGCTGTCTTTACAGAACTGTTTATTTCTAGTGTAGCTGAGGCAGATTTAGCATATAAACATTGTTTTCTCCCTTTTTCAGCGCTGCCTCATTCACGAAAGCAGCTACATGCATTCTTAAATTTAGGCGTGCATGCATCCTACTGACGTTAATAGTATCTTGCTGTTCTTGGGGCCCTGGAACCTCAGCAATGTCAGACCTCTATCTGGCTTCTTCACTAATAACAAAGACCCAAGAGTTGCAGCAATAAAAGGTCAGGAATATGGGAAACAGGAAAGGTACAAAAAAGCCAGATGTGCAGGAGACTAGCATAGAACAGAGATAGTTGAGAAGTGGGTCCATACAGCTTTCTGCCCCGAGGCAGCAGGTGCTAGTTACCAGCATRGCATCAGTCCCCAAGTTGTGTCAGGTGTGATGAAGCCTTCTGACAGGCACAGAAGATGAGGGTGAGACTGATGGGGCTCTCCTTTGGCCTGCTGGTGGCCCCTTCTGTCATACAGGCTTGGAGAGGTAGTTGGACACCTTTGGACCTCAGTGCTAGCTCTGCATAAAGTGGTCAGGAAAAAGCAACGCACTGGGCCAAGAGAAGAGTTTCAAAAGGTTGAACAAGCAGGATAATAGTGCTCAAGATAGCTTTCTTCACTGATATTAAGAAGGGYTCAGTCCTGCAATCCTTGAGTACCCAAAACTCCCCGTGACCAAAATGGCAGTTGTGTTGACTCTTCCCCTGACATTTTAACTTAAAAACCAATAAGCTAATCTTTACAGTCAACACAAAGACTTACAACTGCTCCCCTACCATGTTCTTGATGCATTGTTTTCTTGGTGTGGGTAACAACAAAGGCATAAGGATACTAACCAGCAGTGATAGGAATTTATATGTAATATTACTTTGAATGATCTTTCTCCTGAAATGCTCTAATCCAATGTTGATCATTTCAAGTAAAAACTTCACCTGATGTTGCAAGAAGTACAAGTATTTCTCTAATCCATCTTTCCTAAGGCTAASAATTTTATCTTTTCAGAGTGGAACTTTTGTTCAATTATGTTATTATTTCTGTTCTATGAATATTAGCAATRGAAAATGGAACATGTTAAGATGATTTACACCTTTCTTTTAAAAGATGTGTTATTAAGAGTGCATCACTTTAAAGATGCACAAAAATATTGTCAAAATATGGGCATTAAAATCCTTATGCCTTGAATGTTTCCCTTTAAATTTCTTTCAAAGTTAAAAGATGACAGACATCATAAACCAGATTCAGTCTTCATGTAGACCACCGTTAAATTGCAGCAGTTTGCATCAGGACTGAACTGGTGTCAGGTGCCTGTTAGATCATAAAGTCACCATTAAAAAAAATAGACCATAACTACAAAACTTATTACAAGTCAAGTACATTAAATAAAAGAGGATCCTACCAGTTGCATCATCGGCTTCTGTGTCTAGAAGAGCATCTACTGAAGCCACGCCTGTGACTATGAAAGGGTCTGTAGTATCAGACACTCCTCGCTTGCTGAGACAAACTTCTTTGAGATACTGACTCCTCTGCATTGATCAGTGTCTTTTACTAACCTTCTGACTGTCAGGAAGGTTGTATCACTTGTTGACAAGGTGTCTAGGCCTTCCTACTATGCCCCAATGCACTTTAACCACAAGTAGTCCACAGGTTTGATTTGTAGTTATCTTCCAAAAATACTTAAATAAGAGCGAGTGTGAGATGCAAGATATTTTCCCCCACTAAATCCACCTTTTTGGTAAARTGTTAAGTATTCCTTATTTCTGTTAGTCCTCTTTTGCAAGGAAGTCTTCAATGAGATACATTTTCTTCAGGAGGTATCTTCTGTTCCTCCCTGACCTTTTCCGGTGGAATTTTCATCCTGTGTCTTTTTTCCTTAATAAATGTGCCAGTAAAGTACTTTATTAATATAATTGTTGTAGTATCAGAAGTTTTTCCTATTACAGCTCTGTAAAAAGTTGCAACTGTCTTTACAATTAGTAAATTATAATGTGATTGTATGTATAGGTCAGTATTTTCAACATAATTTCTTCCTAAATAACCTGAATTAATGAAAACTAAATTTAGAAATTTTTCCTCCTCATATTGAATAATATGAGGCTAAGATCTTCTAAATATTCATTCAGAGTTTACTCACCTGGATAATCCCTCTGAATTCAATACCAAGTTTAATGCTGTGCTCACATTAAGTAGAGTTATTTATAGGCATAGTTTCATTGAATTAGTAAAAAAAATAGTATAATAGACCATTTTACGAGGCTTGGAATTTTCTTTCCAAAGTTTCCTTTTATCTGTGTACTAAAAATCTGTAGTTATCTGTAGAGAACAGAAGACTTAATCTGTCTCCCTAAGAACTTCAAAACTTTTACTATTTTTTTCCAAAATGAACTAACTGCAAGCTATTTCCATCATGTACCAAGTACCTACTCTTTTAATTAATTCCTGATTTCAGAGAGTAGAGTTGTATCTACATCATGTCCCAGTCAAAACAAACAAACTTATGTGTAGAAGAATTCTCTGTTCTCCTAGCTGTAGCAGGTAACTGTTGCCAGTTTGCTGCAGTTCTTAACAGTCACTGTGAGGGAAAAGGTAAGAATGAGAAATGCAAAGAGAGTGAGCATGTGTGGGGATTATGTGAGATCTACAGTAGAGAAAATATGCACACAGAGACCCCAGTAATTCAGTTATGTTTCCAGAAAACAGACACCAATCACCACATTTTGTTCTAATTTGTTACCAGAAATGTCTGTATTATGAACTCCCCACAGAAGAGCTGAAGTGTATTTTTATTAACTAGGGGGAGGAGAATATCACCTTTTCCCCTAGAGTAACCCCAGTAATATGTCTATTCTCTTCCTTTATATGAAGGGACCCTTTCTCCCTCTGTATAAAAGCCACATCAAAAGAGTCTAGGATGAAAAGAAAGATCTTAAGTGATAGAATAAGGATGGTCAAGAGGTGACTTGAATTCTGGGGAAATGCACTACATAACCTTACTGGTCTTAATGAAAGTATTTCTATCAAGGAAATTGAGAGGAGAATATAGCTTTTTAGATCATAGCAATCACGTAAGAAAAAAAAAAATCAGTTTGCCTTCATTTTGATCCTGTGTGTTAGCATTCTACTCTGACTGAATAGAAATGAAAAACATAATCCTTTTGAATTACCTGCCTTAAYCTTAGAAAGGTAACCATGGCACCATTTGCTGGAGCTGCCTCTCTCACGAATTTTAAACAACTAACTATTGAAGTTTAGGGGCACTAAAACAAAGAATCTGACAGCTAATCATGAAAAATAAATGAAAGCAACATCTACTAATTATAAAGGAATAAAAAAACAGAGTTCTGCTTTCATTAACAAGGCAGCTCCCTTCACATGCTCTCATGTTTTTTTCAATGAAAGATGCATGGGGTTTTGAGTGCACAGATTTGGTACACGTGCGCAGCAGCTGGTCTGACATGATAAAGCAGAATGAATCTGAAGAAGTTCCTGTCTGGTGAACCAATAATCCATAAACTAAGAGGGATTTACTCAATAGACCATGACAGATTCTAGCCTGTCAAAATCACACATTTTTTTTTAGAAGGTGCCTAAATCTGTTTCTCTGTCAGATGTTTCCAATCTCACCAAAGACCTAAATAGCAAGTAGGAAGTGAACAAAGAAAAATGAATGGAGTGTCTTTGTTTATTCTCAATCCTGCAACAGCTAAAATTTAATATTCTGTTTAATTAGAAGCTCTAACCACAGAATTTATTGTTGGAAACGTTTCTATTTAACTCAGAGAAAAACTGATCTGCAGAATAGCCTCTAGCATGCACAGGCACACGCTGTATATCACAGCAGCATGCCCAGTACCGTGTTTAATTTCACTCCTAAACCAGGTTTCTTTCTTTTCTGCTTGGTGGGACTGAACAACAGCTAAAAATAGCACCACGATTCAGCAGTTGCTAAAAATACCCTTGTCCTCTTGACCCCCTATTTAGCATGGCATGAAGCCCGTGCCACCTGCCCCAACCTGTAAGCGCCAGCCCGCGGTGGCCCGGGCAGGGCACAGCCCTGGAGCTGGGAGCCCAGGCGAAGTTCTCGCCGCGGACGGGAGGACGCGGCGCTCCAGCACCCGAGCACGCCCTCCGCCGCCGCGGAGCCGCGGGGACCCCCGGGCGGCCCCGCCGGCCCTTACCCGCGTTCCGCAGCTTCTTGTTCCGGTACACGGAGAGGATCACCAGGAGGTTGCCCAGCAGGTCCACCACGATGGTGAAGATGAGGATAGCGGCCAGGGTGGAGGTGACCCAGGGAGGGCGGCGCGGCGCGCCCTCGCCCGGCGGGTCCCGCGGGAGGTCGGAGCCGTTCAGCTCACTGCCGTTCACTCTCATCCTCCTGCCCCCGCCGCTCACGCTCCCCGCATGCCAGGGCGGAGCCCGGCCGCGGGGCTCCCTCCGGCAGGGGGCCCGGCCGCGGGGCTCCCGCCGCCGCCGCCGCCGCTCTGCCTGCCCTAGGGCGGGCCGGGGCTGGCGACGCCGCGGGGAGCGGGCGCTCCGCCCCTGGCCGCGGCCGCCGCTCCGGCTCGGAAGTTTCCCCGAAGTGTGCATGTGCCACGGCGGGATACT